>NW_018407459.1:131265-153038 GCF_002113885.1 Mizuhopecten yessoensis
ATGTCCTGAATCTTCTAGAACTTAACATGTAATTGGATATAGATAGGAGAATATGTTTGTTTTTATTTTCATCACATCTCTCACAACCATTTAGCATGACATCTAATGATAAATGGTTGTGAGTTTCATGGAATATATTCTGAAAAAGTACAATACGATCTTCAGTGTATTTGATACAATCATGGAAATAATGAAATGCTGTTTCAAATCTAGAACCACAAGAACATGCAGAGGACTCAGTAAGATAATCTTTCTGACGGTCATTATTTAGGTTACTGGCCTCATTTCTCAACTGACAAAGAATAATATTAATTTCCCTATTTCCTAAAAGCTTAAAGACATCAGTTGTTCTTGTGTTTGAATTTGGAATAGGTGTTATTAACTGTTTGAACTGATAGGCGGAACGAATATTTTGAAGGTATGAAGCGATATTAGTTATTTCATTAAACATGGATGGAAAAAAAGCTATTAGAATAGTTAACAGCTGGACAAAGAGGAGGATCAAATATTCTAACTGATCTAGGGGATATCTAGCTAGTGTGGGATCAGGAAAATGTGACTCAGTGATTTCTTTCAGATAAGTTTCATTATTCATAATCAGCATCATTTTATGTCATCAGCAAACAGTTTAATTTCATGAGAAACACAGTCAACAATATCATTAATATAAAGTAAAAACAAAAGTGGACCGAGAACCGAGCCCTGTGGTACCCCCTGCATTTATAGGCCTGGATGTAGATATATATCCCTCAGTTAACACTCTTTGTTTTCTGTCATCTAACCAATTTCTCAACCAACAAAGAAATTTCCCTTTGTTGCCATATACTTGGAGTGTATGTACCAGTCCATCATGCCATACTCTATTGAACGCCTTGCTTATGTCACAAAAAACAAATTTTAATTAATTCTTTATACTGGTCAGGACATTGTACAATATATGATATACTGAAAGAAGTTGATTTATAGTAGAGTCCTTAGGCATAAATTCAGATTGATGCATAGTAATAATTCCATTTGAAGTAAGATAATTAAACATGTACTTATATATTTTTTTCTATCATCTTACTAAAATATGAAGTAATAGAAATTGGCCTATAATAGGAAATTTCATTTGTTAAACCTTTTCCTTTATAAATAGCATTAATATTAGCAGTTTTCCAACTAAGGGGGCTAACTTCTGTTTGTAGTGTCTTGTTGAAAAGCAATGTTAAAGGAAGAGAAATGAATGTTCAAGTTATTTATTATTTTAGGTTCCATGCCATCGGCTCCAGCTGGTTTATTACTATTGAGGAGAAACAATTGGTCATGGACAGCTTGATGTGTTATTGTTATGTTTTCCAAAGAGTGGGGACAGTTAATTTCAATATCAGGAATAGGTTCAAGATTATCAGAAGTGGTAGATATAGAGGTTAAACACTTATTAAGAGAATGAAACATTCATCACATTTAAGAGGGGGAATACAGTTACATTTATTATTTGCATTTAAAACAGTTTTTGCAATTTTCCACCAGCTACTTGGAGAAATATTTGTATTAGCTAATGATTTTTGCATATTTTCAATATAATTATTCTTGGCCTCTCTTATTTTACTAATGACTTCATTCCTGATATGTCTGTAGTTTTCCCAGTGACATGGTACGTTACTTAAGGTCATAGAAGTGTATTGATAAACCGAAGTAGGAAGTACATCCCTAGTTGAAAATCCAATGTAGGGAGACAGTATCACAATTTCCGCATATTCTAATGTTTAATATTAAACTGATGAATATTGTATGTTTATTATTGACAGAACAGTGTTTTCTCTCAATATTGAGTATTTCAAAGCAATGCAGGCATTAATTCATGGTTTTTTTTTATCAATGAGCCACATGTATCCATTTTTAAGTACTTCAGGAAACCGGCTACTTATTTCACTACTGTGAAGTTTTTTAAGAAAGATAACTCTTACCTGCAATTACTATGTGCATATAGTTTTATTATAAAATGTCAATTTTTAATCGTTTATAGATAATTTATTTGACATAATTTCAGCATTTATTAAATTGATATACATTAATGCAATACTAATCTATGGCAGTATCATATTTATTGACATTATTTTGCCAAAAAATGTGTCTTTAATTTTTTTTTCAAAAGTCACTCCTTTTTACATAAATTTCCATTTAAATTCCTTAACATTATGACAACCTATATTGCTTTTGTGGCAGAAAATTTTCTTTACTTCAAAGCAATATAACTATAAAATTTGAAGAATTTCTACTGAGAAATGGCGACACAATCCTATTACCTTAACTTTGCTTTTCAATGTTCCCTATTTCTTTGTCTAATTTTTTAATCTAGTTTCATTTGTCATCCACTTTTTATCTCTAGGCCTTACTGTAACATTTATACTAGGAATACATTCGGATATTTGTTGATTAATAGCATTACAAAGAGTAATATTAAATTCATTACTATCTTGAAATTCTAAGATTGCAACCCAATCAATCATATTTATGTTCCTATTCATTTTTCCAGAATCTGCTTCCCGATGGAGTAATATTTATTTTTTCTGATAAGATTTTTGTTTAAAGACATCAAATGCGATACTGATTGGAATAAGATAGTGGTTACTACAAGTTAGTGGAAAAACAGATACATTTTTAATTAATTTTAGACTATTAATTTTGAGAAAACGATATCTAGTGAGGTGGAAGATGTTTGAGTTATGCGTGTGGGTTCATCAACATAGTTTACAAGATTATGTTTGGTCATTAATCTACCAAGATGACTATAAGGTTGTAGGTTGTAAGTTAATCATGTTTACATTAATATCACCTGTTATGACTATTTTTAGATTAGTATTTATAGCTCTCTCAAATACAAAGTCTAGTGTTTCCCAATAAGTTACAGGCATTTCTGGTCTATATATACAACATAGTAAGAATTTACGAGTCCCAATACATACTTCAACCCAAATTAATTCTACATCATTATGTTCCAAGTGTGTTCGTCTTTTAGTAAAAATAGAATTCTTGTGATAAATTAGTACTCCACCACCAGGGCCTGATCTTCGGTCTAGTCTGTCATGTGAGTAGGAATCTGTAGTGATATCAGAATCTAATACTTCAGGAGAAAGATGAGTTTCTGTTAAGCTCCAGTCACACATTCAGGATTTTTACTGCCATCCTTGATAGGACCAATCCCGATTAAAATTTGTCAAATTCGGATCAAGATCCTGTGATTCGTGGCTGGATTTTCACAAATTTGTAAAAACATCTATTTAATCACGACAACAATCAGATATTGTTCAGGCAGCGTGCTGATTCAGCCGTTTCCAGCCGAATTCGTCCCGATTATCCCATTCTCAATCCTATTCTGAACCGATTTGTATGTTTCACATAGTAAAAAATGACCGAATCTCTCCCAACAGCGTCCCGATTCTCCAGAATGCGATCCGACAGAGATCAGACAGTGATCCGACAGTGAACCGACACTGACAGAACACATCCGTTAGAATACCGTTTTACGCGATAGTCCCGTCCTATCAAAGAATCGTGCGACGGCGGATTCTCACTCTAGCCTCAGCAGTTCTACACGGAGCATCGCCGTCAGTCATTAAGTTAACTTCCGCTGTTAATTTTAAAGGCCAGTGATATATACAAGATGTGACACAAAATAGCATAGTGCTGTGTCATTTTATTATATGGACTTTATTCACGGCGAGGGTTGATCATCCTCATTTGCCAAGGTACAGATTTAGCGGCAGAGTTGAGATAATGTTTGAGATACTGTCTCTGATTCTTCCCCTGCATTGTTGCACGGTTAGCACCCTCAACATTGACAACGTCAGGCATGTTTCGGCCCAATCTCCATTTTCCGGGTACGATCCTTGCGTCCTCGACATCTTCACAATCTACTTGGTTGATGTTCATGTTTGGGTAGCGTATTCTTATTAATTTGTGGAGACAGACACAAGGCTGTACGATGATTCTCACATTGTCAGGAGTGTGTTGCATGGTAGACAACAGTATTTGAAATCTCTGAGCCAATATGCCAAAGGCATTTTCCATAACTCTGCGTGCTCTCGACAGCCTGTAGTTAAAGATCCTTTCTTCTACTGTCATGTTACGGAAATGAAAATGCTTCATCATGTCCTTTCTCAGTTGAAAGGCATTGTCAGCAACAAAGAAGTATGGGATATTTCTGTCATCTCTAGGAAGTGGTTCAGGATCAGGAAAGCCAATGGTCCTGTTCTGCGTGCGTCTGAAGCTGCTCCATCTGGCCCAACATCAAGCCAGATAAATGTATAGTCCGCACCTACGAGGGCCATCAGGACTATGGAGAAGAAGCCCTCGTATTTATGATAGGTAGATCCGGTATTTGGTGGGCACTTGCACGCAACGTGCTTTCCGTCCTATGCACCGCACGCATGTGGGAAGTTCCATCTGCGGAGAAATTCATTTGCAATTTCCTTCCACTCCGCTGGGGTAGTGGTGAAGGCGATTACATGTGCAGCGTACTCATTAATGATGGCTTGGCAGACTTCAGGGACAAACATTGACATGGTGTTACTGGGAACCCTAAAGTTCCACTTTATGCTGCTGTAACTGTCGCCGGATGGCGTGGGTATTATTGCCGAATTTCGTATTAATTACGGAACTGTTCCGGAACGGATTCGGCAAAGACGGTTCGCATTCGACAATATCTGGACGCAATCTGGACACGATCGGCAAAAAACGACGGCAATGAAAAATTTCTCCATATCATGCCCGCTCCACAGGACACCGACCAGATAACACAGGATATTGTTACGATTTGTATCCGATACAGCAGAATCTGTCACGACATAGTCACGATTGTAATCCGACTAAACAAATCGGCTGAGTTTCCCGAATGTTACGGGACGCACCTAACTGTCGGGAGTTCTTGCCTGACCTCTCCGGACCATTCCCGATCCGTAGGACTCTGTTACGAACGTATACGACTGCGTTCAGACAATGATAGGACATTCCAGATCATTGAGAATAGTAATCCGACTTTTTCGCTTTTCGTGTCGTAGCGCTGTCTGATCTCAAACGGGAGCCATAATCGGCACTGTGTGAACGCCGCATTAGACATATTATATCATTATTATTTAATTCAGCTTCTATAGTATCAATTTTATTTCTTAATGATTTAACATTTAGGTGAGCAATTTCAAGACTGCATAGAGGCCCCGGATTAAGTTCAATGTCATTAGAAATCAACAAAAAAATATGAATTGTAATATGAAAACATACATTTTTGAGACTAAACACATACTGGGAATTAAAAATGGCATTAATTGAGACAAATGAATGATGAAGAAAAAAGCTGTTCCTCCGATTTCCAATGTGTCCCATTATTAGATTGAAATTCTTTGTATCTATCCATTATCAAACATTATTATTTGTAACAGGTGGGGGATGAGACATGTGGTACATACATATATTAAGAAGTACTTTTCATTACAAAGTTCAATCAATACATTATATAGGATCGGTGTCCCTTAGCCTGTTTCGGACCTCTTAGTATTCGGATTTATATCTTATTTTAGTCTTACGGTCATAGATGGAATGCTACAAAATGGTATCTTCCCGGATAATGTATTATTCTTTTGAGCCTCTCTTTCCTACTGCAGTTGGGTTTTCCCATATAAAGTAACATTCCGTTAACTTCCGATTGGATAAAGTTGTAGAACAGCAGGACACTTCCAATGACCAGGTACAATGTAGCTCAATCAGTAAGAGCAGTTTTCTAATCCCGATATAACCTATAACACACACACCCACACACCCACAAGATTTTACACTGACTATAATTGATCATATTTTGTTTATTTCATCTTCATTGTTCTTCATAAAAGTCCCTTAAGGTATGGTTTTCTTTCAGAAATGATTCATTTAAGATATAGTCATGCCGGAAATATTAAAGGGAGAGAAAATTTAAGCACAATGCTTTCATGTTTGGAGGTCAAAATTACCGTTCACAAAAGCCATGATTCAATATTTATCACTTAAACTGAAATTGAGAAAAGTATTAAAGGCTCTATATGTGTGCATGTTAGCCACATTTCAAATGAAAACAAATTATCATAAGTTGTTTCATGAAATAAAAATAAAATAAAATGAAAATTGATATATTCCCTGTAATTAATGTACAAACAAATTGTTTCGTGAAAAAATATTTTTCCTCTGGAAATGTGTTCATGGTAACTGTTCTATAGTTTACAACATCTTAAGAAAAAAACGTATTTAGTTCTTTTCCACAACCTTAGTAAGACCCATAAAATCAAATTTTCACTTCGGCCACACTTCCTTTTAAAGAAGTCATAATTTTCATTAAAATCATTTATTGACTGTATATGGACAGTATAAACCTAGTCTGAATCTTCTAGATCATTTTTTTAAGAATATCAACAAACAAATAATAAGATTAATCTAATAAACATGACCGAGAAAGTCGGGATTGCGACCCCACAGTATTGATGACTTGCTAACGATATATTGACAACGCCACGGGTGCCACAAGTGGGGCATAGCACAGTTACAAATGTACCATTTCGAAACAATTGATTTCGTCTCCATATGTACTCATAACATTAAGTCTATGATATCTGAGCTATCATACAATAGGTAATGGACAATGAATGAATGAGAATCTAAAGCGATAAAACACACACTGGGATACCTACCAAAAGTATCCGTGTTTCATTGCTGTCATTAGTGACCTGTATTTTGTCGTATTAGCTGCAATCGGAATCATTAAAGACAAATAACTATAGTACATAATTTTGAATATTGTCATATGAAACATGCTAATAATAAGATGATCACAATTGTCTCCTTTTCCCCCATCTCAGTGTTGTTAGGTTTTTTATCTAGGAATAATTCATATCAGCTTCTTCTGCTTATAGATCATGGCATAGCTGATTCGCAACAACAGAGCTTGTTATATGTATCAGCTGTTAGATGTATCATACAAATCAGGAAATCTAACAGTATTGCAGTTCAGTAGGATAAGGGCGATAACCCTTCGATTGTTTACTGGAATTGGAATTCTGTTCGAAAAACAGTTTGTTTTAATCTCATTTGCACAACGAAAACATTGAAATGATATATACACTATTTATGATTTTCAGGTTGATATAACCTACAAATACAAATTACGTTTCATTGGCAATGTACCTTTGTCATAAACAGTCATTACATATTCTAGCTACAAGTTATTAATAATTTGCGTTGAAAGGTATTTGTCCATAAATTTTCTTTCTATTAATCTTCTTCCCTAAATGTTGTATTGTAAAACTATATTGATATATATTTTGTGTTTATCAGTTATTATGCTTGATAGCTCACTTTATTGTTACCAATTAACGAAAATGTTGATATTTGTTTTGAAAATATAAAAATGCAATTTTTTCAAGGTCTTTTGTAATAATTGCACAGTTGAACCAGTCTTTAAAACAAATCATTTTAACGTAGAATTTTCTTGACCTACTTATTTTTTCGATGTGTTTGTTCTGTATTTTTTATTTGTTGACATCATTGACAGGTAGAATGATTATATGATATTGATTCATACTATGCCCAAGGTGCGAACATTTTTCACAATTAAAGAAGAAAGATAACCCTTGCTGACTTCAGAAGTTCCAGTAAGGTATCAAATATGGTCATGCCTTGATTTTTTCACAGAAATACTCGAATCTATTTGCATGCTTTAACAAAAAAGGAATGTAACACATAAATCCGAGAGTGTTACACGTTTGGTTATATAAGCCGCAAGTAATTATTCACTAGTTTTACCCTTTGCACTAATGATGTGTCCTAATTTGATTAAATAGCCAAAAGATGCAGTTAATATTTTCTTTTACTTATTTCAGACATTGAATTACCAAGTTTGAAATAGGTGCTGCCTTCCTTCAAATTTTCAGTAATTAATGTTGTACGGTAGAAATACGAGCGACCCTCAAATGTCAAGGATATTATGCACCAGATTTATAGGTGATCATTATGTCACTTCCCGCAATGCAAATGATACCCTTCATGTACATGTTTGCCACATTTTATTATAAGTTGTTTCATGAAATAAATTTTATTCAATGATCAAAATTACCCACACAACTCGGGTCTCTTTCCTAATAATGAAAATGGATATCTCCTGTAATTGATGTACAAACTAATTGTTTCGTGAAAATGTGTCTTTCGGGTTTTTTTCTGGAAAAATATCAAGGTTACTTTTCTGTATGTTATAACATTTTAAGATCTCATAGTGTCGTTAACAATACTAGATTCTGATATATTATTGTGGGAAATCAGGACATAATGACGACTCCAATAAGTTTTAAATGCAGACAGAAGTAGAAAACCCTGGTTAAATAGTGCAATAATACGCAAGATACATCCTTATAGTCTCGACAATAATGTGACATATTAATTAAATATGTGGAAATGAAAGTTTACCATCGGGTCAGTCGCCAATTTTAGTGAAGTCACCATGATTGATGTAATGCTCGTAACATCATTAATATGTAAAATGTGAAAATGAAAGATCGGAAACCTCCCTTAACAGAACTAGAAGCATTAGAACTGAAAGTCTCTATTCCAATATAGATTCGGGTTAAATATGTTTCCTCTAAATATAACAAAAATGTTGAAAACCAAAAGTATTGCCATATGGACACTACTATCAGCAGTGTACTTTTTCTTGTTAGCAGTATAATATTTAAGAAAACGTTCTTCGTTCTATTAAAAACAAAATATTTGTCTCTTCGTTTTGGAACTGAGACGTGGCATAAAGGAATGGTGGCATATTATGTGAATAAATCAAATATCCAAATAGAAGGCGTTATTTCAGACAGATGATTGAATTACTCGTGAGGACCTTTTTTCTCATTTTCTCAAACTTAATTTAGTAATCTTTTTCAAGTCTTTTTGAATGTGAATTCTATGTTGATTGCTTTATTTATTTATTTAATTTTATTTAATTTATTCTTGTTATGTGTCATCAATTTGAATGATATTCTTATATTGTTTTTGAGCTCATATGTTCTCCCTATGCATCGACGATACGTTTATTTGATTTTGTTTCTTTCCACTCCCTTAAGTGAACATGTTGAAAATTCTCAATATTGTTTTATAAGATGAGCTGCATGAAATACTCACCTAAACATCTCTGTCTTCTTTGTCCTAATTGTCGGCTTTACTATCGTTTTGTTGCAACTGTGATATTGTGTACCTCTTTTATTTATTTGTTTACCGTTGTGCTAATACTCTTTTTGTGCTAAGATGTAAATTAATCAATATAAGAACGTTTAGCGCACATTTAACTCAATAGTTAATGAGTCAATAATAATGATATACGCGTTGATACACTAGTGTCGTGTGTTTTGCAACATAAATTGTATAGCTTGTGAGCTGAACAGATGTCATGTGAACCAGGTCGATTGAATGTAAACAGAAATGGATTTAGGTATTTCTGGTGTTGTATCAGGTGTATAGAACATAACTTAATTCGCAGTATGATGTCTCTGTTTGTTTAATTCCATTTAATTGACATAGATATATTGAATCAAGTCCATATTTCATAGTGTTTCATTGATTTCATATGAATGAATGTATACAATTTGCAGTCTGGAAATGGAAGTGTAGTGATTCCTACATTTGTTTTGAGAGTTTATATACACTGTTCATATGCCGTCATTCTTGACGACTTGGATATCCATATATATTCTCCATATATCTACCGATTTTATGAAACAAAATGTCATGAATAAAAAATAAAAAAAATATTAAGTGAATTTAGTTCATGTAGAATGTAGAACCAACTCAATTGAAGAAACAAATCGTGCACTGGAAAGATCTGTATCAAAACAAACGTTTCCATCTATAAGACTTTTTAAACACTACTGTTTCCCCAAACCATCAATTCGTAACACATCACGAAATATTTAAATAACCGTATTGTCTAAATTCTTTTATATCGCGTTTTCATTTTCTGCAATGTTTTTTTCCCCCTTTTAGATGCGCTACAGGAACTGTCTTCATATTAATGGCTAGACAAATTACAATCAAATTAGACTCGAAACTGAGTAGATAGTATGGGAAACTATCAGTACTACAAATTTAAGGACTTGTTTTGTTAAAACAAAAATGTGTTGTGTGGAGAGACCATAAATATGTATTACATTGTACATCAACACAAGGACCACAAGATAGAGGGCAAAGTGTGATAACTAATATAAGTGTGGTCAATATGTTCTGATCTTGTTAATGTTATATAAATATATGTATGAATGTTTTATTATCCTCAGCAAAGAAAATAATGTATAAAATAAAAGTAAATTGTTCCCAACATAGTTTAAATACATAATGAATGCAGCAAAACTGAACTTTAACACTAAATTAATTAATCTGTAATTAAAACATAGCATGCTTTCCTCATACATGTACTCTTGGTGGGATTTAAGTTCAGATTTATTGGTCAAGATAATCGACATTACGGGACATTAAGTGGTGTATCTGGTACGTGGGAACACTTGTGCATGAATGCCCGGGGAATGTATAGCACTGAGTATATTCAAAACGAAAACTATTGCTAAATAAGACATTTATGAACAATGAAAGTCCTTCATTATTGTTCGAGGGGTCAACGCATGGTCTCTCAACTCTGGCTGTATTTAATTCTATATATCTCTTTTGCCGAGCAGATATAACGTCAAGACTTATATAAATCTGTAAATCTCACAAGTTCTTGATTCATTGTTTCCACTCTAAAACAGAGGCGATAATACAATGTTTTGAAATTTATTATTATTGTGGAACTGTATATGGTTGATAGGATGAGTGTCATTAACATTTTAACATAATAAAAAGTTACTTTGAATATAGAAAGCTTTACGTGAATGTTTTTCTTGGTTGTATCGAGTCAGTGAAGACATTCTGATGCTCTCGCAAACAAAATGATAGACATAATTATTATGTGTTAAAGAATATATGTCCACGAAATCTACCAACTCATTACGGGTTTTCTGTAGAATTGTGTTTTAGTAAATATTTACAATAAAAGCGTTCAATAAACCTGAAGCAATCAAACACCGCGAAATATTCAAAAGTCTTGATAATTATCTATAATCATTTGACAGCTTACCACATTAGAAAACCTATATAAATGATCTAACAACATTGAGTCAACTTTCGAAATTTGTCCTGGTCGATGCAAACCTTTGTCAATTCAAACGGTTTTTTTGCATCACTACCTTATAGCTTAAGACTGCATTAAATGTTCCCATTTAATCCCCATAACTTCAAATCCAGCTTGCGTCGGCCTCTAAATGTTGATAATAGTCAAGTATAATATTATGCTGATAATGTCTCTGAAGATGAATAAAATAGGAAATTCCACAAATATCATAACAAATACAACGATTTTATTAACTTCATCATCAACTTCAATACTTTTGTACTCAAATTAACGAAAGGACGAATTGGTATGCATTTCTCCATGTCTGGGTGTAGTTTGGCAAATTATTTTACCACAAGGAAAGATTGTATTTTATCTACTTGCATTGTTGGACGAATTTGATCACGTTTTTGGGGCAGGCTGTTCAATGTTCGACTTCCGTGTCCTCGTCACTATCGGAATCCTCTTCACTACACTCACCAAGAGTATCCTCCATTGTTACAGACATTGGCTCGCCATCTGAATCTACTTTATAAATGTTATTAGTGGGTTCCGCTATTGTTGTAATATCTGCATTGGTGTATTCAGTTTCACATATAACACCGTCAAACTCCCCGACGTTTCGAAAGTTGGTTTCTGTGTGAAAATTGCATTTGGTATCCATGACAACATTGTACTGATGATCCTCCATATCAATGCTGATACCGCTTTCGTCTGCCGTGTAAGTACCCTCGTCGACATCTGCATCGAATGATCTATTTGAACATTCAAAGGCATCTGTGTCTTCCTGCACGTGAAAAGAAAGTCACATGAGTTCGTCCTCTGACAAATACTGGTGCGCACAGACGGACAAACAAAATGGAGATGAGAGACGACAGGGTGCGGATCCAGAACGAGGAAAGCATACAAGATACGAAAGGCAGAGACAAGCAGAGTCACAACAGGAACAGGTTCTTCTACCGAACATTCTACTCATCTAGCGGGAGTATTCTCTATACACTTCTACGTCATCAGTCGGGTGTATGCTTTCAGATACGTCATTGAGTTGATTACGTCAGTGACGTCATATAAAAATTATTTATATTTACGTCACTGGTTATTTACAACATATAACCTAGAAACATAGAAACACAAGAATCTGCTTGTTCTTAGATATACATCGGTGATGTATTAATATTTATAAAAAGTCAAAGGTCACCACACGATCAAATACAAATCATTAACACAACAAATATGAGACTAATACACAGGTTACTTTGATTTCGTTATCGTAAACCTTTCGTAAAATGTCATGGAAGAGTCGATATCGTCGTTGGCTGATTATGTGAGTATTCATGGGAGGCTAAATAGAAGTACTATCCTTTTGATCGAGGAGAGGTTTTGTCACCACAACGATGTCCTTTTGGCCAAGTACCTTAACGTAGAACATGCCCTCGCGCTGTTTCGACATCTCCTCCTTGGCAATTTTTGCAATACGACAACTGAGTACGGTGGAAATGAGACAAACAAGGCACTCCGTGCCTGCTGCCCCCAGGGCTACCAGAATGAGCATGTCCTTGACCGCCTTCTGTATCGTCTCTCCGTCCGTTGTGTGGTTCACCAGCCCAAGCCTCAGAAGCTGGATACTGACGACAGCCGTTACCATGGACACAACATTAAATGCCGTAAAACACATTATCTGAAATTAGACATTTAATGTCGTTTTATAATGAAAAGAAATGTGTACTCATCTGACTTGAAGTTATTGTGAATAGATTGGATTGATCACAATATCTGTTATGACCTACGGGAGATTGCGTGTTCAGGCGTGTCTGGTTTCATATAAAAATGGAAAAATTGATTTTGAAGCTTTGAAAACATCATCAAACAGTCCCATAGGAACTAGCTGATGCGTCTTAGAGACAGATGATTAGGCCATGTACGCTGTAACCAGAAGTTCTTAGATCGATAGACAAAGGACAGAGGTGCGGCGCGCTAAAGATTTCTGTTTCTAAAACCTAATCTTGGCAGTCAATATGTTGTGTTTGCGTCCAATTAGGCCTAACATAGCTAGTCTGAGCCTGGCTGGTCTTAGACAGGTTGTATGTCGAGTAAGCCTATACTAGAGAGGATAGATAAATCACTGTAGATCATAGTACACCAATGTTCCTGTTTTCCCATTACCGTTTCATTTCCTTGTTTTTTATAATCAATTATTTAATGCACTATAGCGGTAGGTAGTTAAAGTATTATATACAAAGATACAGACTGTACTTTACTGTATATGGATCACCATCCGTTCACCACCTCAGAATAATTGTATGGATAATAAAAAAAGATATGATTGATTTTACAAGAATATGTATTTATTCGAAAAAAGTCTTAACGGTCTAACAACATAACAGGGTCATATAGGGTCACATTATAGAAAACGGACAAATGAATATATAATATATGAATTAGTTGTCTATGCTATCAATGACATATATTTGATGACATTACAACTAATGCTTACCACATAGGATGATTTTCTCTTGGCACACAACACGCCAACAATCCCCGTTATGATAAACTGTAAAGATAAATACGTCAGCTTTATAATTCTCTAGCTGCGTGTAGCATATTTGCAATTCGTTTTTTGGATTCAAATCAAACCTACCAACTCGAAACATTTTATTATGAAAACCAAAATATTGAACTTATCGAATCGGGTCTTTCTCTATTTCATAAGGTAATATAACACGCGATATATATCGGTCCATGCTCTCCATTACTTACTGACTAAATTATAGCATCAAACGGGTCGCCTAGGCCTTATTTCATGCTATGTATATACTTACTAAATGATAGCATCAAACGGGTCGCCTAGGCCCTATTTCATGCTATGTACATACTAACTAGATGATAAAATCACACGGGTCGCCTAGGCTCTATTTCATACTATGTATATACTAACTAGATGATAGCATAGGACAGGCAGCCTGGGGGCTGTCTAATACTATGTATATACTAACTAAATGATAGAATCACACGGGACGCCTTGGCCCTGTTTAATGCTATGTATATTCTAACTAAATTATAGAATCACACGGGTGGCCTTGGTCCTGTTCAATGCTATGTATATTCTAACTACATGATAGCATAGCACGGGCCGCCTAGACCCTATTTAATGCTTTGTATATACTAACTAAATGATAGAATCACACGGGTCGCCTTGGCCCTAATAAATGATATGTATTTACTAATTCAATGATAGCATCACACGGGTCGCCTAGGCCATGTTTAATGATATGTATACACAAACATAATGATAGCATCACACGGGTCGACTAGGCCCATTTCATGCTATGTAAATACTTACACAATGATAGCATCACACGCGTCGACTAGGCCCTATTTCTTGCTATGTTTATAATAACTTCAGGCTAAAGTATGAGAGAACAAGGCACCTAATCAACAAAATGTTTGAGTAATCGGGAACCTTATTATTGACGTTGACTTCCAACTTTGATTTAAATTCTGTATCGATTTTCAATTTAAAAATAAAAGTAAAGGTTACCATACAAACAGGAACGCAAAAAAGGGCTGTCCAACGATTTGCTTAAAACGGAAAATAAAATGTTTCATTGACCTAATGAAAACAACCAAGCGATATGGAGCTTCCTTTAGTTTTGACCATAAATATAAAGCTTAAAATGCATTTTCTTAACGTTTATGATTATGTCAAAGTTGCATACACACATGTTCCGATCCTTTATTACTTTAAAAAAGCCGAGAGATTAATACGTTTAAAAGTGAAAGTTACCTATCTTCTTAATTCTATTTCTTGACTTTGAGTTTGGATTTAGTGTTATATGTTGACGAAATGATGCTCTTTTAATTCCAGATTTCGTCTTCATTTGAACTACGTTGTTGCGTTGTGTCACGCCCCTACAGAAACGAAACAGCTGAGAAAGATACTTACGTGTTACATTAACTTATATTTGATCAAAAATTAATAAAAAGAAAAGGTTATATGACGTGTACTATATTTCGGTCCATGCTCTCCATTACTTACTAGATTATTGATAGCATCACATGAGTCGCCTAGGCCCTACTTCATGCTATGTACATTATAACTTACGGACTAAAGATTTCGAGATCAAGGCATCTAATCAACAATGATGACGCAAATCTAAGCATTATTGGAAAACCTAGCAATGGCCTCAGTAAATTGGAAATTCGAATAAATAGAAGAATGGCCTTACGAACGTCAATTTGTGTCTCCTTTTTATCACGTCTGTATAATGGATGAGGCCGCGTTGTCAATTTATCAATTGGTACCTTGTAATTAAATACCAGGTTACCAGTGTGTATTCAACAGGTTATAAAGGTTCTATATTTTGGTAAACGACCAACACGTTCGTTGTCTTATATTTTATCAAATAACGACCTCATAGTTCATGCTTAATTACCGAAAGTCAGTAATATTTTTATTATTTTCATTTTAAATTAATAGACGGAAACAAACTTTATTACAGAATGTCTATAATTACATATTTATTAGTAATTTAGTCACTGAATCTTACATTAATTCAATAATTTAAAAAAACTTTGATAACAGAACAAGATGCATTACATTACGTAAATTAAGAATCATACTTACGAATCCCCCACTCCATATAGGTGAGACACGATGCGCTAGCCATACTTCTGACTTAATAGATGATACAACACCCAGAACAACACTCAACAGACCAAGTAGAACATGGAAACTGGATGTGACGTAAACGAGAATTATGACCGGATGCATGGTGGTAGATATATGATGCAGTTCACTTTCTTCGGATGAATCCTTATATCATCTGGAAAATAAAACTGCATATAGGCAATATCATTCCCATTTAGATGAAAGAAAGTTAAAGCATTTATTAAGCATTAGACCGGAGTAACCTTGAGCTAACTATTGTGAACGATCTATTATAAATATTGATATAACTCCAATATTCAGTATGTGTAAACGGAGAAGATTTTAAATAATAACCATAAAAACAATACTTCAAAGAAGAATGTGTAAATTCCCTTACAAATGTTGAGTGTACAAGTTGAATCGAATAGCTGTTATTAGGTAGCTCATTTGTCAAAACTAGGAATCAGAAATCTTTAACACTTCTATGAAATCTAATTCAGTCGAATGGCAAATGTGTTGCAATATGAACTAAACAAGACAGACGCTAGAGTTACAATTTGAAACTAAAAGAAGACCTAATACATAATGATTAAAAGGGATAAATTGATCTTTATTTTCGCCAGTTAATTGTCGAAAGAAAACGCATCAAATACCATGTGATGTTTAAAATTCTATAAAGAACAAGACATCAACAAGGAAAGAAAAACACCAACATACAAATAAAAAAGAAATGGAGGCCAACGTGCCATGTATGGCGGTCGTCACAATATTCCAGGGGCACTTAAGGACCACGTACGCGTTCTCATTATGGAAAACAACAAAAGCCTAACGTGGTCAACATATCAATGCTAAATTGAGACTTAGACGTGATTCTGAAGCAGTAGTAAAACTATTTCCGTCCAATCCACTCATCTTAATGCCATTGACGTCAGGACTTTATATCATTTGCAGGGCATTCACTCTTATCTGAAAAAGACTTCAGGTGCGCTCAGCATCTGAAGCAGGTCGACACATATTACCATCTGTCTATTCCCATCGATATATCTCCATTACAGGTAATAATAATGATATAGACCTGTGTTTTAAGATGATTTTTTTTTGTATCGGATGTCGTACTTCAGTGTGGTCATTGTAACTGATAATGGTATGTGATAAAAGTAATCTGAGCAATAATTACAAGGGTTAGCTTTTTTAAATATTGACCCATTTTCACAAAAATATGAATCACTTTATTCATATAACTCTAAATAAAATATGTTCTCTTGTTCATTTAGGTACCCCTGGTAGACTGTTCAAAACCTAGCCATTGTAAACCACAGCTGGGTCTAAGTGTAATTTATGTCTTCCTATGAGGCCCTGTAACTGAGGACACCGAGAAGATCAAACACTCTTCTACTACATATATTGTCTCTGTCTTGTCTTTTTCCTTTTGTCTACGTTTCTTTGAGGTGTTTTCTCATTAGGCGTCTCTGACTTTTATTATGTCAGAAAAACGTGAGCAAGACGGATGTCATGCAACAGGTTATCACATTGAGGAGCGGTGCCTCTTTAAAAACGGTCCAAAAAAAAGTTTCCCCATCATCAGAGAACACTGTCTTATGACATTGATTATTGCAAAACGATATTAAAACCAAACAATAAACAAGGGGTTTATTAAAAGTTGAGTTTCACAATATGGGGTTTTTTCTGTGTACATTTGTTTATACAGCGGTTTCCGGTCTGAAGCTTTTATTTTTTCATTTAATAATAAAGAGTACATGTTACATAAAACATTAAGGGGATATAAAAATGATAAAAAAAACTAATCCAAATTTACAATTGATGAAACTAGGTCAGTATAAACAAAGGACAGATCTGAATAGAGAATATGTGGTCGGGACTGGTAAGAATCATCTGCTGCACCGACGACACCCGCCATGTAGGTTAAATCCATCGATACCACGTCTCCAAAATGAGAACTGGGGCAGTGATTACAAACATAATAAAAACCAACCTCCATGTCACAAAAGGAAATATAATCTTTCCAAATGAGATTATGATGATGGACCATACATCTTTCCTTTAGCCTTCATCAGCCTGTGTCTTTCGAAACAATGTGTTTTAAATTTGTCCATCAACAGTCGACATAAAAAAAAAAAAATACAGATAATAATATAAACATCGTCAAGAAGTGAGGCGTAAAAGTATTGGAGCTCGACGTCTGTTACAAAGGCGACAATAGGAACTGGGGAGACACCAAAACAAATGGAAAAACATCATGAACTCCTTCACAATCCGGATATAAAAACAGATGAACAAGGGCCCATTTTTGCAATGCATTATAAGCTTAACGACTACTTAATGCACAGGCACAGTACATTGTTAAAACGTTGTTATTAAGTAATATCAAAGGATGTTTGTGATGGCTTAACGACGCAGAGGGGTCAGTGAGGTCCATTACATGGTAGAAATGGTAGGCCCGTTTAGAAAAGAGTTTGGTTGGGTTGAAGAAAGTAGATGTAGATCCTTTCAGGGACATGTTATGCCACACAGTGGGTTCGTTGTGCCTTTTCGTCTCCCTCCACCACTTCGAACCCCATCCCAACTCCACCCCTACTCCCCATCCCGAGCCCCACAGGGAACAGAAAAGGCGACATTAGTAAGACCCAATACAGGGGAAACGATCATATAGGATCGTGCAGACCTGTCGTCTATTACTGAAATATGAATATAGTAGTGAATACAAAAAACGATAAGTGTATTTCAAAGGTATATTAAAATCTGGAGGCTGCAAACCGACACACATAAATGGGGAAAGAATAAGTTCCCTTCGAACTTGTCAATAATCATCGGGACACACCAGACATTCCCTCAGTAGGGTTAATCTACAATAGCAGTGGACATATGCATTTAATTCAAAAGGCGTAATAAGATGGTTAAACCACTGCACGTAGAAATAGAAGTTCTTCTCTTTGCCTAAATGCGCTACATGAACATGAAAAATTCAATCACACTTGCGTAAAATATTCAAGTAGTACAAGGAACTTCTGTGATCACTGTATGTACATGTGTTGTGACAGGTAGACGTGCTGGATGAGGTTAATGAGGACATTTTACATTTGACTCACCTTCTGGCTGTGGACGTGTGAAGGAGACACTGCATCATAATAGGACAGCAATGTCGGGCAACAAAGATTCCGCCATCTTGCCTTGGCAGATATTTACATGTCTTGGAGGCTGATTGTGAGCAGTATCGGAGGTTTGTTGACGAACAGCGTATGAATACCGATCCAACAAACTCTTGTCGTCTGTGCACGTTTCACCTACCGATCGATATCGTTCTTAATCAAATGAAAGCAACTCAAAGCAACAGGACATTCAATAGCGGCGAGGTTCCAGCAACAAAACGCTCCGATCGATCCCATTGATCCAGTCACATAGGAGCATAAGTCCTTCGCCTGTCGCTATTAGGCTTCTCGCCAGGCACTTAGGTTTGTCTTTATAACAGTCTGCATGCAAATCCGGGATTTACCATTTTGACTGATTCCACAAAAAACATGTTTCTAAACATGGTGGCTTCCGATTGCTGCCTCGCTACCAAAGCTGAATATGACCTGTATACACCGCCATGATGTTGGGTCTTCTCAAACGTGAAATGCGCCGAATAAATAATTTACGAGAAGTATCGATCAAAGCTGGAGGCTGTATATCATGGCAAACAATTCATTCAAAGTAGTTTGGACGTCATATGAATAAGTTCACCAATTGGATCAATAAATTAGTTCTATTGCTTCAGAAGTTGATGTTTCAAACGAATATTCCAAATCACCTAAGGCGTTCTAGTCAATTAGTACTGCTACCACAAACGGGGATTCAACGTGCATTATATCCTCAATTGTAGAGAGTGTATCTGTGACCTTCACTAACAAATACGATGAATTCGAGAATAACATTTTTAAAGATGACAACAACTGATCTAACTTGATAAATAAGACATAAATAAATCGCACATAATAACTGCTGTATTTCAAGATCGTATTTTACTATTTGGATTCTAAGAAACATACCAAGCTTAAACTTATGAGTCTGACATTGTGCTTTCCCTTGCAAGTTTGGGGCGATAATTCCATTCCATGAATTGAAGAGGCAAGTTAAGTTTAATCCCCGCAGCATCGGGAACATTCTCCATTCTCTGCAATGAAAAGAAAACTGAAGTTGATTTACTTCTCCCATTAAAATAGTTGCGGCAGTATTTGCTAAATTGGTCATGAAAATTATGTTATTAAACCTTGCGAGTAGAATTAACAAAAGCATTCCTATTTTTTGCTGCTCAAAGACGTATCTAATGCATAAAACATGTAACATTAATGAAGCTACTAACTATAGACGAACATGTTTACGCAGTCGTGTATGCAATAATGTGAGATACATTTAACAACATTGATTCTTAAGCGAGTTTAGAAGAATGTCTACCATGAAAAGGTTCATCTAAATAATAACAACAACCTATGCAAAGCTCTGGCATTTTTCATACCAAATAAAGCTGCTGCACCCATTTCAACATTTGGGATCTTTATCTTTCTTCCTACTTCTATCTACCATTTATTTCTTGTATTTCCTAGGACCTAGCTTGGTAATACCTCTGGTTGTACTGTTGAGCGTTCGCCCAGGTGAGGAAGGCAATGGGTTCTGTCCCTCAGGCCGGGACATACCTAAGTCCTTAAAAATGGTAGTTGCTAGTTCTTGCTTAAAGTTCAGCGTTAAGGGGAATGGCAACAACTAGTTCACCCGTTGTCAGTATAATGTGACCGGGCGGAATGCTGTGCTGGGTGCATAGTATTTCAGTGAGATAGCACTATTAAGTCGACAATCACAAGGAGGCAAGTACACCAACATACCATGTCTCCGGCACAAATACACGCATACACAACACACAGGGATGCACGTCCTTAAGTGACCTTAGCTGTTAATGGGAGGTTAAACAAAATAAAACCCAAAATCATACCAGAGGATTGTTTAGGATGTTTAAAATGTATCTGATAGCGTCAACCTGCTATTCAACTTGATTGCACGTTTCACATCGAGTACGAACAGTTTGATATTCCTACCTATACATTTACATGTTTCTGTTTTTAACATTGCTACCAACTCTGTGATTCTACTCTGCGATCTGTGCATATATCCCACCCTTTGTTATTGAGATACATCTGTATAGTTACTGAAACCATACCTCGTACAGATTCGGAAAATCACTTTTATTGTACACCGATGTTTCAATATTTCATTTCTGATCCGTTCAATATCTTTTGGTTTGGTCCAATATATTCATTTTCACGTTTCTTTTTGTCGTGTAAAGAAACGAAGGTTTCCAATTAATATCTACATTTATATTCTAATTTATGTTGTATATCTACATTTCATTCTGTCATATTTTATTCTGCTATTTTCCTTTCCGTTTGCTTTTCGACCAAACAAATGTCGCCTGTGGATGTTCTTCTCCCCCGGGTTAATGAGCTTTTCCTGGCAATACGTTGGTCCGTGGTGTTATCTCGCTAATGAAGATTGCGAATGTGGCCCAATTAGAGCACTACATTAGGAGTAACAGAGGCTAATGGTGTAGATGCGTATACAAAATTTTACTCATTATACACGCCGGAAATTAATAAATATTGGTAATCTGACGGAGTCAAAGAGATACGTCCAATAGAATAACCAGGCATACTTGAATATGGCCAAGGTTAAAAGGTGAAATGGGACCGTGGTGAAAGCGGTGTCGTAGGTGTGGTATCCAAGTTGAGCTTGTTAAGGTTTTGGAGTACTTTTGGGGAGTTGTAGGTGTTGTAGTGAGAGTGTGTGACATACACATACATCTTACTAGTTAGTTAAATAGTCAATACAACGGATCTCATACAAAAACATAACTTTGGGAGAACAAAACAATAATGGGGGGGGGGGGGGGGGGGA
>NW_018407459.1:158226-423986 GCF_002113885.1 Mizuhopecten yessoensis
GGGGGGGGGGGGGGGTACACAATTCTTAGGAATTCACAATATACAACATTACTGGATCTGAGATATTTGTATACAGAGGTATAAAGGAAAATCACTTTCACACAGCGAGAATTGAATAGTTCGGACTTCGGAATGAAGTGATGTATGAAAGAACACTATAAATCTAATCGATATACAGGCCTCAGCCAACCCTCTGCATTCTATCACGTAATTATAACCTAGATTGAGTGTACAGTATATGTTCTTGTACATGAAACCTCTATGTACAATAACGTTCAGCTGCACGTTAACACTTGACCAAGTATACAAGTGCCCGTTCGTGATCAGGCACAGATTGCATATAAACGACCTTTTATAAATTGGGCATTTATATTCAGGAGTGTATCAAGCAATGTTCAAGCTATTGGGTAATTATATAACAGCTAGAACAGGCGTCGTGGTTTTAATAGCTGTATATCCTCCCGTTACCCACAGACACCAGCGACCCTCTGCCTACATAGGCAGTAATTGGTGTCTCTAGTATGGATGCGTTGTCATACAGGATAACAACATGTGTCTAAAGGGAATGTGAAAGTAGACCTGCATGACTGCGTGATATACATGTACCTCTCCATCAGAGATAAATCTGATGGATTATTTTTTCGTCAGAACCGTAATATTGTCAAATGCAGCACTAGAGTACTATGGTATTACAGTGATATTTAACATTGCAGATACTATTACTTATTTACTTTTCAGAGCGACCTGTTACTTTTTTCAAAACACTGCCATAACATACATTGTACATACTGGGAGATCAATGACACACTAAAAACATCAAGTAGATGTATATACAACACATACAGACTCTGAGACGGCAGAAATCTGCAAGAAATTGTAAAAACATTAGGTATAAATAACTCATTCAAACAGTAAATGCAAAATAAGACAGTGAAATGTTCAGGTACGTACAGGAAAAGGAATACAGAACAGCTGATGGGGCAATGCTATTTAAACGCAGCAAAATGTCAACGGCCTGTAATTTTAGAGGCTCAAATGACCCACATATATGTTAAAATGTGTATAGTCTCAATGCGAAAACGTAACATTAATGAGAGCAAACTGTAATCAAAGATCAATGATTATCAAATGCAGAAGCGGAAATGTTGGTACAATGTGTTTAGCATCGTTTTCGGTGCCAGTGAGTTGTTAAAAAAGGGCAGAGCTAGTATTTGTTATACCTAGATAGAACCTGGGATACGTTCGCTGTAAATGTAGATTTTTGGCCTCTCACTTTAGCCACTTCATAAAATTTCTCTAAAACCAGTGGTGAGTTCAGAATCTCCGCACATAATGACTTCTACCAACAAGTCACATCTCCAGGTTGGTGGACCTGGTAGTGCCTTACGTCAATACTCTATAGCTGAGTAACAACGGATACGTACATATTTCAGCACATTACATAACTGAAAAAAAGATTGTTGAACATCCCTATATAAAATCCCTGGACAAACATCTGTTTGTTAGAGTTTAGATAATCACCGAACACTGCAAGAATCAAATGGTAAATACGACAGACCCAACATGACCTTCTTTGTGTTAAGGGGTTGTTAAACCTGATCAAATCAATCGAAAGGTTCAGAAACCATGGATGCTTCGAGGACATAAAAGTGTCTCTGCCCAATGATGATGAAATCGTTTTGGAAAGAATGACGCCAAAGCGTGCAAAGAGTTCTGTGGGAGAAAGCCGGTAATACGCATAAACAACACAAGTGATTAGGGCATTTTTTGAGTTACACGATTTGAAAAACATTGAAAACAACAGGGCAAATGGAAAAGCATAGCATCGGTATTTTAGGACTGAGTGAAGGACAAAAAAAAGGGTCAGAAACGCTAGATTCCACTTCAAGATCATCAAACTGACAGTAGGTCTAAGGTATTCACCAACAAACAATGCGTCAGCGTTGAGAGAGCCTTTGTAGAACAGTTGCAGACACATCTAGAATCAATTCAAAAACATTGGCATGCTTTTTGTAACAGGAGGTTGGAATTTAATGGTTGGAAACGACAACAGAGATTAGGATGATGTAATGGGGAGAGATCGTACAGGCACAACTAATGTCTGTGCTGTAAAAACATGTTTGTAATACGCATACTGCTCCAGCAACGGACAAACGATACTGTAGAGAGCTTGTAAAATTTGAAGTAAGGGAAAAGTTGAGGAAACATTGAGAGACGATATGGAAACAGAGAATGAAATTTGTCACAACAAGATTCGATACCTGAACATAGGATTTTCATTATCACGGAGACCAGATTCGAAATCCTTCTAAATTAATTGAACGAATCAAATTAAATCAGCAGAATTTGCTAAGAAAACAGTCACAAAAAAGGAAGCCAAGAGATACAATAGATTTCATAATGGTTGAAAACACGACTAGATGGTTGGACAAATTAAAACAAAAATAAAGGCCAACTTAGACCTGATTTCTCTGAAAAGATAAAGAAGTGAAATTGCCACGAGGATAGACAGAAGAAATTGGACAGAGGAGTTGATAACTTAGATGAGAATGCATGCCATTTTGGTAGAATGCAGACAGGTGTATGTAACAAAAGTCATGACAGACGGAAGCCAGTGAACGCTGTGAAGGGCAAAGACGCCATACTACTGACAATGGAAAAGGAAAAGGGGAGCAGATAAAAGAACGCTCTGGGGAAATATTCAACAAATTTGTCCCAGCCATAACCATATACCATCTGCAGAACTGTGTCCATTGATAAACGACATGATCGATTCTTGTATAGATGAGAACAAAGGAAAACGCTGTTCATATCCAAGTTCAGATGCAAACTAAACAAATCCGGACTTTGTCGATGGCTCTATCATCGTCTTCAACACATCAACATCAAACAAATTCGAAGAAATTGAATCCAGTATTGAGCGGAATGTCAACTTCAAGAAACCAAAAGTCATATATATATACCAATCAGCAGAAAAATTTGATATGAGTTGTGTTGTTTTTATTTCAAAAGAATGAGCTTCACTGTTCACTGGTCAGCAAGATGGTACATGTACTGTGGATGCCAGTTTGTGCTAAGTCGACACTGTCGCGTAGTCGCGATCGGGAACCGGTCACTCTAATGAGTACCCGGCGGAGGATTGAGTGCCCAGTGAGGTTTTCGCGCGCCCAGCAATTCGTTAAGTGACTTTTTGTATATATTTTTTTATATGATTTGTACAGTAAATGCCATCGGCTAACTATGTACAAAAGTTCACTTCGATCGCACTAGCGGAATATAGTATTCTTTAACGATTTAATTACGCCTGTGTGTATCAGTGGCTGAATGAGTGACCAGCGAGTGACCGGCGGGGTTTTCGTGCGTCTAGCAATTCGTTAAAGTGACTTTGCAAAAAAAATCGATTTCTACATACCCAAAACATGTTTTGCATAACCAATTTTAGATATGTACAATTTTATTTTACATATAAAAAATACATTCCCAAAAATATTTTATTGTGCATGCAATATTTTTTAATAGTTTGAGAACAGAAAAGACGAAATTGGAAAAGCTGGTGCCTGGTGAGGGATAACACGACAAATTATTCTACATCCATCGTAACTGAATACGTTCCGGATTACTCCATATTCCGTTGTTTGGTTCGTGTAGTATGTATATTCGATACATTTCCGGTAAAATTACTGGGATCTTTGATGGGCTTCATCACCCCGGGACATATATTTATTCAGTAAGGATCTGTAAGATAAAAGTTTATAGGTAAAAAAAGGGATTTTTAGGTAACAATAATTGGTTTCCATCCATACAAAGACAGATATCAAGCGAAGTGTTGCTTCTGTTGACATCCCCGATTCTCAGATGTTCGGGATGGGCATTTTTAGCTCATTTTTATCAAACAATATACATGATACAGGTAATATTGTACTGCAGTCGTTTACCCGGTTCATTATCGATACGGATTTGATTTGTCCTGTCAAATCTTGGTGTCGAACGCTTGTGTCATTCCAGTAAATGTGCCAGTAGAAAATTGTTACTGTAAACGGCCGGTAAGTGCTAAATGCAGGATTATTCAGGTTGGGCACAACGGCGCATATGGGTAGTAATCCTGCATTTGGGTAACAGTTACTCATTTGCAGTAACAATTGTATTACTCAGATGAGGATTAAAGTGAAATAAAAACACATAAAGTTCTTTTAAACACATGGAGCGTCATTCTTTCAACATAATCCAATAAAAAATACAATGATATGTTAATTCAGTTGTCTTAATGTTTGTGAAAATGACAAATTGTATCACCTCCATTGCTTATAGTGTTCTGTAGAGCAGCTATAAATAGCACACAGAAAAAAATCATGCTCACCTGTCACATTTGCACTGGATGATCCCATTGACTACACACTGAGGTCAAGGGAGAGCAAAGTCAGTGATATGGTTTGTCCTTTTAACAAAATGTTAGACATTTAGAATTGATAACTTTTTGTGAACTAGACATTAGAATTGATAACTTTTTGTGAACAGCTGTACTTCATTGTGTTATATATTGGATTTAGTAGAAAAAATAATGCCCTTTTTTACTCCAAGTGTTTAAAAGAACTTTATGTGTTTTTATTTCACTTTAGTCCCCATCTGAGTAATAAAATTGTAACTGCAAATGGGTAATTGTTACCCAAATGCAGGATTATTACCCATATGTGGATTATGCGCTGTTGTGCCAAACCTGGTAATTTCAAACTTTATTATTAACAGGTTTCTCTTTATTTCAGACTGACAGGATAAATCTTCCTTGTTCTATGCACTAATGTTTTGAATAAGCATGATCAAAATGCATTGAATTCAATTATGGAAGCATGACCAGAATTTCCGACTTCTGTACAACTTCAACACTGTATTCCAAGTGAGGACATATGGCTATGGTTGATGTTTTCGTTGGTAACTTCACTGTGATTGACACAGACTTATATGAGCTTTGGCTGAGTGGTTATTCAGGTAAATGTCCATATTTATATTAAAGCAACTTCTCATGTTTGTAGGTCACAAAAATATAAAACTGCAGCAACTGAAAATTCTAAAAGTTCATGCCTTGGGTAGTTTCAGCTGGATACAGATGTTTTGATGCGTGATCATTTCAATACTGTGATGTTTCTTTACTTGTTTAAGACGTTTCTATGCTTTAAAAAAGTTACTTCAGAATTTTATAGATTTTTGGTATTAGAAGCTTTAAATTGAAAGATGCTTTAATTTTAATGCAGTTTAAATAAGCTGTTTGAAAGTAAAATAATTTAATTTTGATTTTATCACGGACTTTGATAGCAATTAATCTAATTCCGTGATTTTATTAATTAGAAAACTAGCAATTTATTTCCTTATGAAAATATGTTGTTATGAATGTCAGATATGACAAGAAAACAATACCTGAATGTTATGCCTTTCTCTGCTAGCCTATACCCTTTCAAATTTTCTGGATTATGCTAATAAAGAGAACCCAACTTTTTGTTTCCTAGCACATGATGCATCTGCAGTGTTGCAGAAGCGAGGTGTGCTACACAACATGGGAGTCGGTTTCCAGGATCTGGTATCTGATACACAGGATAACTACCGTCTCTTCATCAACCTAGAAAAACTGCTAAAGGACCCAGCAAAACTAGGGGAGCAGCATCTATACCAGCTAGATCCACAGACACAGAAACTTCTCATAGAAAGGTTTGCGCTAATGAATACTTCAGGCAAGAGTATTTGGTCTTAATAAATTAAAAAAGGTATAGGGTATGATCTGACACTTTATAATTCATCAATACTTTTGTGTTTCTGATACTAAATTAGTTGAATTTGTGAATTGAAAATTCCCATGTAAATATCCATAGTTTTAATATCAATATTCTGGTTCAGATTATCATGAGTTGGTGATACACTCGAAAACATAACTGCAATATTACTAAGAAGTTCTCTAATTCATAAATCATACATTATGTTTGATTAAATTATTGTGATGTAAAACAATACTTGAAATACATGTAGCTGATTTAATTATTTTAAACAAACCTAGTAATGTGAAGAACATTTTTTTCAGATATTACCAGTTTGATGCTGTAGTGGTAAGGGAAGTTCTTGGTAAGAAGCTGTCATCGAGGAACAGAAAGGATCTTGATGATGTGTGTGAGAAAACAAGAGTGCCCCTCAGATCATGTAGGCGTCAGGTAGGTCATGACTGGTTGTACTACAGAACAAATTTAAACAGTTCTAGAAACAGCCTGATCGCTGTTGTATAGGATGAATTCAACTGATATGATGGACTTGTTTTTGAATTACAAAACAGAATTTCACATGTTAGTTGAAATTTTGGTCTGTGATTGATGTTAGATAATAAAATTATAAGTTTAATAAACCCTGGAACCATAACCTTATGGTTGTAAATTGTAAATTGTAAATTTCAGGACCCCCGAGCTATCCGTTCTCCCTTGGGGAGGGGGTAAAGTTTACTATAGTTTATATAGGGAAATAACACTTTTGGGTATATTTTGACAACTTTCTGTAGGAAATTATTTTTACTTGGTGAGAATTATCCTTGGAGGTAGATGGTTTCAAATTGTAAAATTGAGATTCCTACCCCGACCCCTGGGGCCAGGGCGGGGCCCCAAAGGGAAAATTAATCAATATTTCAAAAATCTTCTTCTCCAGACTCAGAGGTACTACAGTGATTTTCTTTACGTGGAAAGAAAGATCATCAGGGGCTTTATTTAAATTGAAAATATCAGGACCCCGAGCTATCCGTTCTCCCTTGGGGAGGGGTTAACGTTTAATATAGTTTATATAGGGAAATAACACTTTTCGGTATATATTTTATCCATTTTCAGCAGAAAATTGCTCAAACTTAGTCAGAATCATCTTGGGTAAATGAGAGTATTACTTTGTAAAATTGGGATTCCTGCCCCATCCCCAGGGGCTAGGGCGGGGCCCCAAAGGGAACATTTACCAATATTTTCAAATTCTTATCCTTTGATGACATGACAAGTATTGTATTTCACTTAGTTTACATGCTGATTTCCACATCACATCTAAACAATAAAATAAAGCTACCAGTACCTATGATATAACTCAGGTGACCGCTAAGGCCCTTGGGCCTCTTGTTTAATCAATGAGTCACATGTGTCCATTTTTCTGTACTTCAGGAAACCGGCTACCTATTTCACTACTGTGAAGTTTTTCAATAACGATAACTCTTTCATGCAATTACTATGTGTATATGGTTTTATTATAAAATGTCAATTTTTAATCGTTTATAGATAATTCATTTTACACAATTTCAGCATTTATGAAATTGATATATATTAATGCAATACTAATCTATGTCAGTATCATTTTTATTGACATTATATTGCAAAAAATTGTGTTTCATTTTATTTTTCAAAATTCACTCCCTTTTACATAAATTTCCATTTAAAATCCTTAAATTCTGACAACCTATATTTTTTTGTGGCAGAAAATTTACTTCAAAGCAATATAACTACAAAATTAGAAGAAATCCTACTGAGAAATGGTGACACAATCCTATTACCTTAACAGCTTTTAGACTGTCGTTAAAAGTGAATGTGTTAAGATGACCAATGACAGGGTTGAATTCACTGTATAAACTTTTATGCATGATGATGTCACATACATATTGTTATATGCATGCACTTTCTAAAAATAGATGGACACAAACATAATTCCTTATAAATTCAGTTGTTCTGGAAAATGACAATTTATTTCACAATTTTGCTGAATTGTTTCTACATCTGTTTTCTTTGCCTCCCTCCTTTCACCACCACCAAACAAATTACTTTATGTGTACGGGTCATAAATCAATTGTAAAATGACAACCTGTAGAATTTTAATGTGATATTAAGCTATTTAACTCAATTATGTTTTCACATTACAGTTTGACAACCTGAAGAGAGTATTTAAGACTGTAGAGGACCTGACAGGAACATTGGTAGAAAACATACAGGCACACTATCTAGTGTCCGAGGTACTTGCCAAGTAAGTATGGAGTGCTGCTCCATTACGACATACAGGAGGAGCTAGGAGTACGTTAAGGGTAGCTAGACCTACAGTATAGTTGTAATTGAAGGAGCTTTCAATATATCAACTATTAGACTATTTTATAATTTATACTTGACCTAATTCAAAACCATTTCACATGCACCCAAAGAAAGGATTATACATGTACCAACAGGGGAACATGTGAGGGATTTGTGGACAGAGTACATGTTATTATATTTTCTTTTAAAGTGGTTGTTGTTAATGGAAAAAATACCTGGGAATAAAGAATACTTGATGCTATACAAAAGATCACTACTTGTGTACATAAAAGATAGAGCTGAGAATAAATCATCTAGAAATTTATATACTCAGGGTCATATGCCGTTAATGAAAACTTGTCTATAGAGGTAACTTGATAATTGAACTTGTTCCACAATCCTGCCTATTTTGGTCTAAATAGTCTGACTGTAGTTAAAATTACATATTGGAAGATGATGAGGGAAAGTGTTGAATGTAAACTTTAGATATAAAAGTGACTTTCTGATATTGACTATGCTACAGGGAATATGCTGCCATTGTGTTCATTGCCAACAATCGATTTGAGACAGGAAAGAAGAAGCTCAGTCACCTGACATTCTATGACTTTGTCCACTGTGCCACCTCTTTGATAGCTAATTGGTCGTACACTGCTAAAGGTGAGTTTGGACTTTTCTGAAGCATTGACAGCCAGTTGCATCTGGCCGTAACACTAGAGAGGCGAGTATGACCAGTGCTAATAGCAATTGCAACTAGTCGTACAATGTAAAATAGATTGTGGGCAATTTTAGGGAGTCTGGTCATTTTGTGATTTATAATTTGCAGTGTAGTGGATATACTCTCTGCTTTATGATAAAGAGGTCTGGGGATCAAATCCTTGTGGAGGAGATGTTTTAGTGAAAAAGGAAATTATAATAAAACATATTTAGTCATATTAAACTCTATGCTATAGCATATTTGCAAGCAAATCCAAGTCAAAAGAAGCTGCAGATCTTATCTTCATTGGAGGTACAACACAGATCTCTGGTACTCTCTACTTCATTGGAGCTACAACACAGATCTCTGGTACTCTCTACTTCATTGGAGGTACAGAACAGATCTCTGGTACTTTCTTCTTCATTTGAGGTACAACACAGATCTCTGGTACTCTCTACTTCATTGGAGGTACAACACAGATCTTTGGTACTCTCTACTTTATTGGAGGTACAACACAGATCTCTGGTACTCTCTACTTCATAGGAGGTACAACACAGATCTCTGGTACTCTCTACTTCATTGGAGGTACAACACAGATCTCTGGTACTCTCTACCTTAATTCTTGTCACATTCCTATAACCATAACACATGTATCACTTTTCAACATACATGTAAGAATATAGATTGTATTTACAGGTAATTGACAAAACAGAATTATTGTTGCTATTCTGAAATAGACCGGTCTTTGGTTTACACAGGTTTTATTTACGAGTGAATGTGTAAAGTGATCTTCTGGAATGTTTAGATTAATGACTATACACAGCTTAGTTGAGATAGTGTACACTGTTCATTCAGTTATTTCTTATATTCAATTTTATCAATTGTTATATTCCTGTACAGATTCTAAAGGACGTGAGGACATGGATGTTGACCTTGACCGCAGATTCCTACAGGATCTCCGGGAGTTTAAGATTCTACTGGATAAAGAAAACTTAGATGAACACAAAAGGTGATATTTTTGTTTATAATTTTTATTGTAGACATTTGGTATAGCGTGTATCTAACTAAAATTAACCACTTCAAGATGCATAAAATCTATAATTAATGCAATTGATACAGATCAGAGGATATTTAGGAACTGCCTCGTCAGGCTTTAGCTACTGGTCATATGCCACCTAGCTAAATACCTCCACATTTGTACATGCCTATGTGTGTGCTGGAGACATATTTGGGTTGTTTTGTGCTGGGACCGTGCTTTCAATGGCATCATTTTTCATAGTACCAACTCATTTGAATATTATAACACACAGACATTGTAGCACCAACCTAAGACAATTTTATGTAAGTCCTGGGGTGTTAGACTTTAGTGAGCAGGCGAGAGAAAAAACTGTCTGAAAATCAATGCTTCAATAATTTTGGGGACTGAAACCCTGCTGTCTTTGTGGAAGGTTGTAGTGTTGACACATCTGAGAGATCTACACATAATCTGCCATATAATGATACATTTTGTATGTATATCAATAACACAGTACAAAAAGGTATTAATTAGGTAGTATTTATTTTGAGGTTTAGTAATCAAAGAGTATCTAATCTCAAAGATGAAAGCTACTTCAGGGGTGAGACCCATAAATGGTATATTTATGTTCTGTTTCTTGTTATTTAATTTAGTTCATGCTACAGTTTTTAATCATAGAGAAAAAAAGAGTTTTAAAATATATTTCATTTGTTGATTTGTATTTTCAGTTTGGTTTTAAATGCAACAAAAACAGCACTTCCTAAGAGAATACATCAGGATTTAGATGATAATTTTAAGGTAAGTTTGTTTTATTACATAAGAGACATAGCTGATTAAAAATTCAAATGTCAAGTGACACATTTAAACAAGACATATTGTTTCGCTCGTGAATTTAATTCCCTGGGAATAAGTCTGTGTGCAATAGAAGTGGTAAGCCCATTACTACCTGTTGTTTGTAGTAGATCCAGGGCTTAATGATAAAAATTATCGGGCTTTAACAAGTTTTAATTCTTTCTTTGCATGTTTTCATTGATACTAATTTTTCAGCTATTTTCGTACAGACTTTAGTAGAGTTTACAGCCTTTGGCATAGTAGTACGGTCAGCTGATTTATTGTGCCTAGAAGTGATGTCATTCTATTTTAAAACAAGCAACCATGCCAAGAGAGACTATAGACTTTCTCATGTGAGCAATCCTTTAGAATTGAATTGAAGATAGTTATTGAAATATTAAACATAGTGAGAATAATAGTAACAGTATTTGTTTTATATTTTGCAGATACATTCTAAAACAGTTATCAGGAAAGTTTGTTATGCCTTCAACCATAGAAAGTATTTTGGTATTTTCACTTCAAGACAACACAACTATACAAATATAAGCACTCGTATTAGGAGAACTCCACTGTAGTTTTTCCTACGAACGCTAACCTCCCCGTAATTTTGTTTTGGATATACATGTATCTGTAGTCATACTTGGCCAGGATCCTACCACTGATCAGTTGGTTTGAAGAAACAGAAACAATTTATCAAACAGTCATTTACTGTCAGCTGTATGAGAATTTTATTTCTTTACAGAACATGTCAAAAGCAATAGTGAATATTGCCTATGGACTAAATCACAGCAAAGAAGCTAGAGACATCTTCATAGACTTAGTAGAAAAGGTAAAGTGGCTAATTATGTTATTTGTACATGTAAATATGGGAGTTATCTGTAAAATATTTTAAAAGAAGCATAGCAATGTGCTTTATTTATAGCATATATACTTAGTAAGATAAACTTGAAGCAGCATTGGTGATTCAACTTTACTCTGCATATAAAGGAGAAAATTGCACCGTGGTAAGAAAAGATAAGATACTTGTACCACAGATGAAGTAGATTTCCAAGTATGAAAAGTAGTAAAATATATATTGTGGTTTCTTAATTCCTTGAGCTTATATTGAGAACCCATATTTCTATAACAGCCAAGGGAAACACTATCATCACTGAAGTGAAAGTGGTGGCCTTTCAATTAAACATAAATTCTGTATCATATATCAAAATATCCCTTTTTATAATAATCATGATGCATAAAAATCAGCAATGTGAAAAATAGAATAAAGGTATTAGTTCAAGTTTTTCAATACAGAAGTAACCGTTTAACATAAAGCACATATTATGTATGACTGTTTATGTCCCTTGATTAATTCAGGGCACTTGAAGTTCCTCTAATAGTCTACTGCTATATGGTCTAAGAACAACATTATATAGTATTTAATAAGTTTAAAAAAATACATGGAATAGCCTGGTTCTTTCACTTTAAGTAATGACTAATATAGAGGGTTTGTTTAACTTGCAAATCAAATGTAGAATTTTTATAGAATTTAAAAAAAATGGGCATTACATCAGCAGTTTTGTATTTTTATAAGATTCATTTTTTTTACATACACCTGTTTTAATGTGTATGTAAATTTTACAGATCATTGAGCCTTGTATGCAGGGGCGTTGGCTGAAGGATGAGCTGAATACTGTTTTATTAGCCTATAGAGATGTCTATCCTCAACTCGAGGCTTTCAGACACAGGTACATATTTCTGTGGTTGTTGTCTGCTTTGTGAAGTATTACAAAAGATGTCTTGGAATGCCTTATCCAAGTAATAATATACACAATGATATTGGAATTCTTGTCAAGGAAGTTCAACCATTGTTGTATAATGGAAAGATAACTCTTATAAAATTTCAATTCAATTCTTGTTTTCATTTATAATGAGTGAACCATATTTGCCTTTGATAATTTCAGAAAGAGGGTAAAATGAATTTGAAATTGAATTTGATCCTGTTTGCAGTATCAAAGGACATCCAAGATTGGGATTCTTATAATGATTATTTAAAATTTGTTCAACAAGGTGGTGGCCTTAATACCAAACATGACATAATCAAATAATCATCAGTAAATTTACATATTACCAGTAATTTTCTGTTGATACTATATGCAATGATATTACATGATTTATATATCTTTGAAATAAATATAGAAGTTGGGTGTTGGAAAGCACCTTTTTGTGAACCCTACCACTCACATTTTCCCCCTAGGGCTCACTATGACCGTACTAATTCTAAAAATTAACCTACCACCCAAATTGTATCTGTTTTAAGTGTTTTATCTGCCATGATCTTATCTGAAATAGCCCAGACAGATAGAAATGTCCTGACCTAATTTCAAAACCATGGGTAAAGTTTTGTAATATCCATACCTGATGTGGTGTATAGCTGTATTGTAACGATGCTGCTGCTCGAGTCATGTAGGTTGAAAGTATATGTGATTTATGTTCCAGGAACCTGTCAAGACACAAGGTTGTGTGGGACAGATACATGAACACTCTTACATCCTGTATAGTACAGCTCTACCACAGCTGAGGGAGGCATCTCTCCATAGTAGAATGGCAAGACATTAAAATCAGAACTTCGATCAACTGATCCAACATGCCATAGTCTTTAAATGGTGGTAGACATGCACATCTGCTGTCGCGGCCAAAGTGGCATGGAGTTAGAATGTGCTGACAGAAACAGAGGGAAATGACTGTGTATGAGACCAGCATAATGGTGAAGTGTACTCACAGGTCATGGAATATGATCAGTGGTGAACAAATGAAGGTGCCTCTAGATCTTCTTTCAGTTTGAGTGGTGTTGACTTATTTTCCCTGTAGATAGAATTCTAACTTTTGGAAACAGACAAAAATTGAACATTGTATTTTGAACTTTTTTAATATGTTCACTACAGACATAAGTTGTTCTGTACACAGGGGCGGGTCCAGGTGAGGGCGTAATGGGCGTACGCCCCCCCACCTTTTTCAAAAAAAGGGGGGCACTCGCTCCAAGTCAGGAACCGTTACATTAGCGCATTTCACAATTATTTTATGTTTTTTAGCAAAAAAAAGGTTGCAAAAAAACATAAAGAAAAATTTAATTCTACGCCCCCTCTTTCAAATATCCTAGAAGCGCCCCTGGTACAGATCAATATTGTATACACATACTAGGTATTTTGTTGTGTATAAAGTACTTGTGATACTTTAATGTTGATTTTCAATGTATATTTAATTTATTTTAACTTACCCAATGCCGTATGACCTATTTAGATCAACATTAAATCAAGGATGCCTTGTCATATTTGTTAGATAGGTGGATTTATGAAATTTATACTGAATTTATATGTATTTCATCATGTGTTTTATAAATATGTTTTGAAAAAAGTTCCTCAATATGAAGAAAGAAACATTAAAATGTTTATGTAAATGGTAGTCTGGGCTTAGTTAATTAGTTGATGATTCATTTTATAGATATATACACAGTAATGACAAAGTCAATAACACACAGGTTATTTAAAGTTAGTAGGTCTATTCAGGCCCCAAATTAAGAATCTTTGAGATCCTCGGGCCAGTAGGTATCTGAGATGGATTGCTATAACGTTTCCTCAAATACACTGTAAATTACTTTGACCCTTTCAAAGTCATACGAGTCAAATATGTTCAAACTTTAGAGTGACTTCGTCTTAACAATTAAGACACATAAGGTGATGAAACTTGGCCAATAGGTATCTGGAATTTAATGCTATAAACAGTCCCAAAATAAATGACCTTGACCTACTTAAAAGGTCACATGCATCAAATACAAAAAAAAATCTGATAAACCAGGAGGCCCAGGGCAATTACAGTTGGCATTGATTGCTATCAAGTTTCCCCAAATAAATTACCTTGACCTACTTCCAAGGTCAAAGGGGTCAAATATAAAAAAACAAAAAAACAAAACTTACCAGGACTGGCTATGGATGATTAAATTTGACCTCCCTCAATAGTGAGTAGAATGCTGGGATAGAGTAGTGTAAAGTTTCATTTAGTCTGGAATATTCTTAAGGCAAGAAGACTCAATATATGAAATTATTGAGAATATTTTCCAGTGATTGCTCAAATATCCAGGTGAGTGTTACAGACTCTCTGTATATCCAGATGAACGTTACAGACTCTGTATATCCAGGTGAGCGTTACAGACTCTGTATATCCAGGTGAGCGTTACAGACTCTGTATATCCAGGTGAGCGTTACAGACTCTGTATATCCTGGTGAGCGTTACAAACTCTCTTGGTCTCTTGTTTGGGAATAGCAGGCAGGCAGCACATTAGGAAAGAAGTCTGCAAACCAAAGTAAGATAACTTGATTAAAACAGAAAAATGTGGTGAATAAAATATAAAGCCTGCTGTGCATATGAATGGAACCATTTATTATATTCTTGGATAAAGTTTAGTTTATATCATGGTCAAGGGGAGGCAACCGCAAAATATGGTGCTCTTCAATCGGAGGTAGAAAAAGTAGTAAACACAAAACACGGACCACCAGTCATGTTACTGTCGAAACTTCGGTGTTTGTGCACAAAAGGAAGGTTGAATCCAGCGGTAACGGCATGCTATCACTCACAAAAAGGTGTTTACGGATTCAAGCCATTAAAGAAACGTGATTCGACAGGTAAATATGACGTTGCATGTCTTGAAATAGCCTGACATTTTCCCCGACCAAGCAACAGAGCAACGGTGGATGCATTTACTGTACTGTACAGGTAGCATTATACAAAATGTATTCATGATATTTTTCCGTATTGATCTCATATTTCAACATCCTTTTGGAGGGCAGCGCATTGTTTTTTTGTTGTTATTATGACTAATATTTTGTAGTGAAACCATGAGCGGTACAGTTCCCGTTAAAGCGGTGTCAAGGTCAACGCTAGTGATTGGATGTTACGGGACACACCTCCTTTAATTTGGGAACGTGTTGATATTTTGGCAAGGATTTCACAAAATGATATAAATGTACTTGTAAAGGAGTCGTTAAAAGTAAATAAACAACTCCATGAAAAGGGGATATATACATGGTTTACATATGTTTCCCAAATAAAAAAGAATAATAATATTAACTATGACTTTCATCACGACCCATTCTTTGCAAAAAAGAAAAGGAAAATGAAACTATTGTTTAAAAAGTCGATACATGCTAAATTTGAATCTTACTTTTTTGAAAAAATGCATAGTTTGGACGAAAATAGTAAGTTATTTCTATACAGTAACATTTTTAAAAAAAGTATGCAGAGGAGCACTACCTATCGTTACCCAACTTTGAATATAGAAAATTGATGGCAAAGCTGAGACTAAGCAACCACAATTTACAAATTGAGGCTGGTAGATCTAAACAGATTCCTCGACAATCTCGACTATGTAAATTCTACAATACTGTAGAAGATGAAGTACATTTTATATTTAAATGCAAAATAAATATCAGGACTACGTTTCTCCAAAAAATTAAAATTAACCCATCATTGCCTGATCTACAAAATTTAATATTATTATTGTCATCTAATGACCCACAGCTTTTGCAGGAAATAAGCCTCTTTATTAAAAAGTCATTTGAACTGAGGAAGGCAGTAGTATGTAGTTTTTGCTGTCATACAGTATCAATGTTTGTTTGATGTTTTCAGCTCGATCCTTGTAAATTGGATGTAAAATGCAATAAAGTTGATTGATTGATTGATTGATATTGTGACAACATTAGGGGAAATTATTTGGCTGAAGCAAATAAAAGTTATTTGCCGTAAACAGGAAAAAAGAGGTTAAATCCACGACTGTAAATAATCTATAATTTCAGAAATATTTATTTCACAAAAAAATAACACTAACTCAATGCATGGGTACAATTTATTCCATATCTTATTCCTGGAAATGTTATATCATAATAAAGACATAATAATGACATATCTAGCTCAGTATAACGTCACAGCTATATAGTCGTTATTACGAGATAGCCAAGTTGTTATTACAAGTCAAGATAATAAGTCGTTATTATGACATAGCGCCATCTCATAAGAATGTCTTACTATCTCGTAAGACCTACGTGAGGCAATCCCTGAAGTCGTACGCATGAAATATTCAGAGAAAGTGTTTTTCTCCTGCCCACACAACTCCAACAACCCAAGTGGAGTATAAGATGGTCTGGGGTGGATTTTGCAGTATCTCATAATCTGTGCTGTTGAATTCAAGTGAGGTGGCACTATAAATGATACTGTTGTAATTATAAGCATAGTCCCACTACAAACAGAACACAATACATCTCCAGCACACACACAGGCTTACACACATAGGGAGATATCAGCAAGGTGACATAGGACTAATAGTTAGCGCCTGATAAGGCAGCTCCTGCGAATTCCTCAAAATCATATTAATGTATATGCTAATTGTATTGATTGTATAAATTGCATATCTATGTACTGTAAATCGCTTTAGAGTGGCTTAGGTTAGCTAGATAGGGCACTATATCAAAGGTTGTATATTATTATTATTACTGGCCGTAGGTCGGTGGTTTTTATCGGGGAACTCCGGCTTTCCTCCACCACTTACACCTTGCACATCCTTAAATGACCAGATCCTTAAATGACCAGCTGTTAATAGGATGTAAGACACAAACAAACCAAAAACTTACTATCTCGTAGCTATGTTCTTATTACTGAGAAAGTAAATCATTTTTACAAGATATTAATAATTCATTACTAAGTTGTTATGACGAGATAACTATGGCTCTCTTACAAGATAATAAATTGTTAGTAAAACATAAAAAGTCGTTATTACAAGATAGTCAATTGTTATTATGACATAGCTATGACATTTTTATGAGATAACTATGTTGTATTAATGACATAGTTTTGTCATAATAACGACTTACAATCTTGTAATAACAACTTAGCTATCTCATTATTATGACATATATTGGAAGTGTCCAAATTGTGGTAGTGTGACGTTAGACAACCTATGTGCTGTAAATACACAGACAAGGCCGGACAGGGATTCGAACCAAAGACCTTAAAACTTAAAGGATGGACAGATCGGACAAGCTATTTGGTCACTGGTAGTCATCCCACTCAATCCTACAGCTCTACACACATTGTTCAGCTTTGTTTCTAAAACTCTGTCCCCAAACACAACACTATTTACCACACAGGTTCGGATATTCCCTGTTAATATTGCACTTATACTTGAAACAAGAGATGGTATGTGGAGAAGAAAAATGCAATAGGGCTGAAGCCAGACCAGGCTTTGAACCAGGGACCTCTAAACTCTAGTCGGATGCTCCCACCAACTACAAAACTTTTCCCTCTTACACCTTCATTTGTGGTTAATTTATTACAAAGGTTAGATACCCTGAAGCTTGAATTGTGCACCAAAAATTAAGTCTGCTATCCCTCTAACACCTACATGTTGCTATCATTATTGTAAATTGAAGCAACATATCTCTCTAACTATTTGTGGTTGGATTTTTATGAAGTTCATCAGGGCTTAAAAGTACCAAGGTATGTTAAAAAAGTTAACATTTCAGCATTTTATACAAATTAAAATGTTAAGGTCACTGAAACTATAAATAGAAAAATCATCTTATTGATCTAGTGCCTTCATTTGTGGTTAGATATTCTGATGAAACCAATTTACATGTTGGTAGAAGTGTAGATGTCTTACATTCTCAAATTCATAAATGTGATTTATCTCTGACATTCCATTTCTATAGAAAGAATGAACTGATCAAATTGTACAATATCTAAACTTCTGGCTGATAATTTGTATTCAGCTGTATTCTTGGGCAATATACATGCATGCAACTTGTATAAAACCATATTGCAGGCTGGAGTGTTTTATATCAGATGTTACAAGATACATGTTGCAAGCATAACTGTAATATACATACGTCTGATTCAGAAATTGTAGGAGCATGTTGTTTGATTTTTTTAAAGTCATGGAAGTCCGTCAAGCACCAAGTCTTATGTCATACAAGGGATAGGCACAGGAGCAATTAGTCAATAGCATTCCATTTTATAATTATACAAATGCTGATGCATAAAATGCTTTATTAAATTGTTCATATTGTAGATCATTGTATAATGTATCCTACGTTTATGTAAGGTGACGGAAACATTTTCTTGAAATCAGTTTATTCCCCTACTGATGCATTAATACAAATTCTGTTGCAAATTGCACATTTCCATGCTTCTTTCTCCTTTGTAAAAATTTGGATCATTTATCCAACTTAGTGAAATATTGTCCCATACTTAATAACCAGTTAGATTTTACATACTTCAGTACTTTAAATTGAGGTATATGTGGTTTTCTGGATCTTTACACTAATGACAAAAGGCTTACTCATGAGAACATATTGTCAAACATTTGTCTTGGTACACTGTATATATATATAGATTATTGGCTTTTGCTAAAGAAAAACAAGAAAAACAAGTTAAACTTTTAAAATGTTCGAAAAGTGAGAACTATTGGCATACTTATTATGTTCTATTTGAAAAATTCTTGTATTACAATTAATAGATTTTGCTAATTATGTATTTGAAGATGTCAGCCAGAGTGCCATTTCAAACCGAGCACAGCATGCCAATGTGTACCGATTTGTGGAAGCCTACAGAAAGTATGGCCATAGACAAGCCTCGTTGGACCCTCTCGGACTGCAGACTGTCGAGTAAGGTTGGGTAAAACGTAAACGAATTTCAGGCGAAGGAAATGTTTTTGAATAACAGTGGAATTGATGAATGATTTTGTATATTAAAAGCTTCAATTATATTTAAAATGATGGATACAGCTCTTCTTTTTACAATATGATGTATCACTTTCACTTTTAATCATATTCTAGTATCGGAATCTACTTATTTTGGACACAGATCTTGAAATAATTGCATAATTCATTCTGCTTGGTCTTTTCTCAAGAGATGTCCCTGAGCTGTGTCCCTCTAAATATGGTTTGTCAGTGGACAGCCAGGACAGTTTCCCCACCGAGGGTATCCTACACACTGACCAGGCTACAATGAACCTTTCCCAGCTGGTCAAGTTTCTGGAGCACGAGTATTGTGGACATGTGGCTGTAGAGTTTGACCATCTAGAGGTAATTACATCACTTAAATGTAGCTTGTACCCATGAAACATTAATTTACCCCAATTACTAGGTAAAATGAAAACAATATTGGTCTGTTTAGGTAACATGTTTAAGCATGTGTTGACAGTTCCTTTTAATGTTGTTTAGACATTTAAAACAAATTGTCGACATATTTAAATATTACTGTTATTTTTAATTGTCTATTAACAATTTCTTTATCCTTTTTTTTCTTCAGACAGAAGAAGAACGCAACTGGTTTGCAGAAGCATACGAATCAAAACAAAACAAAGAATTCTCCCCGGATCAGAAGGTTTCCTTGGCAACACTTATGTTGAGATGCCAGGTATATTTATTGATACATATTTTAAAACGTACTTGTTTATTAGTAATATTTGCTTATGAAAACAAGACAGGAAGATTTTGTTCAAGGTGCAAAACTGTTTACTACATATGACTACCTTATATTAATGTTTTTTGGTGTTTTTTTTGCCATACAGGGATTTGACCATTTCCTGTCTAACAAGTTCACAACCGTGAAGCGATATGGAGGAGAAGGGGGTGAAAGTATGATGGGAATGTTTAAAGAAATTTTCGAGAAGAGCTCAGAGAGTAAGTATTTGGAAAAATGATGTGACTTCATCTTGTATTTTACATGTATACTTATAATGACCCTACACATCTATTTCATGTCACATAAAAAATACTAGCAGAAGTGAAAAACACAATGTATAAGATTATTTTTTCAGAGAGAAAATATCAGTGTATATTGTATCAACACAAAATATGGCATGCATTAAGCAGTATTTTTCATAGATATATATATATGAAGATGGAAAATGTCAATGCACTAATATGTCTCAAAACATGTGACAAAGTATAGAAGACAGATCTTGTTGTTTAGGGGATTATAAACCGCAGAAATTATTGATTTGTGCTAACTGTAACTCAAATTTCAAAAAAACATATCATTGTATGGGGAACAACAGCCATGGAATTAAGTAGCTGAGAGAATATTATTTGTGTCCACTTAACTCATTCACCCCTGAAGACACATTTGAGCTCTTCAAATTTAAAGGTTGGAATAGTTCATTATGAAATTTCAGGGGTGAATGAGTTAACTATCATTTTCTCCAGTGGTTGACATGTGTATGGTTGATTTTTCAGGTGGAATCTCTGATATAGTGATCTGTATGCCCCACAGAGGACGCCTGAACTTTCTGACCTGTATGTTACAGTTCCCTCCTGTTATCATGTACCAGAAGGTGAACATCAGGCAATTACTGTAAAACCCAGCACAAATTGCACCGATGACATTTTAGGCTTGAAATACTGCAAAAACCTGTATTTGTATTAAATATAAAAATATATATTTAGATATGAAGCTCTGTAGGTGTAATTATGATTGATTTGATAAGTACATAGGTATAATTTGTTGTGGACACCAGTTTGATGTGACAGAGCAGGTCTGACAATTTCATGTTATACCTCTGATGAAATTGGCTTCATTTGATGCTTATTAATTTCTACATGTAAAGTATGAAATATCTTTTTATTAAGAGAGACCCAAATCCACTTTGTATATTGCATCAGATTTAGAATATTTAGTATGATGATTTGATACATTATGTGACCACTGTGCATACCTCCTAAATCACTGTACAAACCATCTAAATCAAACTAAGGTTTTAATTTTCTTGAGATAATGAAATTCATTGTTATGGTATGTTTTATGTTGATTTTCAGATGAACATTGCTATGGTGTATTTTATGTTGATTTTCAGATGAAGGGGATGAGCGAGCTCCCTCCTGGTGCCAAAGGGACAGGAGATGTGCTTTCTCACACGTGTACGTATGTTATTGGTTCTGAACTAAGATAGAGTGATTACTAAAAAATATTGGGTATAAAATAGGTAATGAGTCCAATGGTGTGTTGTTTGATAAAAAACGATTTTTTTTCTTGCAGATACATCTGTTGATCTGAAATATGGCAGTGAAGATATACATGTGTCCCTGATTCCAAACCCCTCCCACTTAGAGGTGAGACTTAAAAACATATCAATAAGATTCCAAGGTGAATGATATTTCTTTTTTGCAATATTTTAGGTTTTCCAAAAATGTTTAAAAAGTTAAAGGTAAAAATTGACACCCTTTGAAATATTCTGTATGGCATAGTTTATTCAGACAAGTAAACCAGATTTTCAAATCCTAGCAGAGACATGGAAAAGATGATAACCTCCATTACGCTTAAAAACTACCTACACTTGACATATCAACTTTTGTACAGTGTATTTGTAAATTACATGATAAGCTGATTATTTAAGATTAAATCATCTAACGATTGTCAATTATTATTCAATGGGAGATGGTTTCAAACATGTCGCCATATCTACATTACTTTTGAAAATAGACATGGTATCTGATTTTTTTTTTTTAATGAAATCAGTAGATTTTGATACAATATAGAAGGAAGAATTTAATTTTGTTGTCGCCAAACTGAAACAGTAGTGTCCGTGTATAATGAAGTGAAGATGAGAAATTAGTGCCACTAATTGGCTATGTGTTGTAGGCTAACAACCCAGTAGCTGCAGGGAAGGTGCGAGCCAAGCAGCAGGCTCTGAGAGAGGGAGACTACTGTGATGAGGAGGGGACGGTCCCCGGGGACAAGGTCCTTTGTCTACAGGTGCATGGCGATGCCTCCTTTTCTGCTCAGGTAATAAGTGTTAATTTGTTCAAATTTGTTTAAAGCAATTGATCAGAGATAATCAAAGACATTTTAAGTTACAGAAATTTCCTCTTTGATCTATTAATGTCATACATTTCAGTATGCCTCGGTTCTAGTTGGAACTTGGTATTTTTAAGTTAGGTTTGTTAAAATCAGTACTCTGTGACCATAAATGATAACCAGTGAATAAAGTTTTTTGATATAGGTATAAATGTATATTATGTAAATATATATTGTAGGGAGTTGTTGCGGAGACCTTTGCCTTTGCTGAATGTCCCCACTTCAGAGTCGGGGGCAGTGTACATCTGATCATCAACAACCAGGTGGGATTTACAACAGAGGCAGAGCGAGGCAGGTAAGTCTTGTTTACAACAGAGGCAGAGCAAGGCAGGTATGTCTTGTTTACAACAGAGGCAGAGCAAGGCAGGTAAGTCTTGTTTACAACAGAGACAGAGAGAGGCAGGTAAGTATTTTATACAACAGAGACAGAGAGTGTTGTATAAAACACAGGCAAAGTAAGCAGGTAATTACTGTTTACAATAGAGCCAGAGTGAGGCAGGTAAGTATTTTATACAACAGAGGCAGAGCGAGGCAGGTAAGTCTTGTTTACAATAGAGGCAGAGTGTGTCAGATAAGTATTGTATAAAACACAGGCAAAGTAAGCAGGTAATTACTGTTTACAATAGAGGCAGAGTGAGACAGAGTGAGACAGGTATGTACTGTATACAATAGAGACAGAGTGAGACAGGTATGTACTGTATACAATAGAGACAGAGTGAGACAGGTATGTACTGTATACAATAGAGACAGAGTGAGACAGGTATGTACTGTATACAATAGAGACAGAGTGAGACAGGTATGTACTGTATACAATAGAGACAGAGTGAGACAGGTATGTACTGTATACAATAGAGACAGAGTGAGACAGGTATGTACTGTATACAATAGAGACAGAGTGAGACAGGTATGTACTGTATACAATAGAGACAGAGTGAGACAGGTATGTACTGTATACAATAGAGACAGAGTGAGACAGGTATGTACTGTATACAATAGAGACAGAGTGAGACAGGTATGTACTGTATACAATAGAGACAGAGTGAGACAGGTATGTACTGTATACAATAGAGACAGAGTGAGACAGGTATGTACTGTATACAATAGAGACAGAGTGAGACAGGTATGTACTGTATACAATAGAGACAGAGTGAGACAGGTATGTACTGTATACAATAGAGACAGAGTGAGACAGGTATGTACTGTATACAATAGAGACAGAGTGAGGCAGGTATGTACTGTATACAATAGAGACAGAGTGAGGCAGGTATGTACTGTATACAATAGAGACAGAGTGAGGCAGGTATGTACTGTATACAATAGAGACAGAGTGAGACAGGTATGTACTGTATACAATAGAGGCAGAGTGAGGCAGGTATGTCTGGTTTACAATAGAGGCAGAGTGAGGCAGGTATGTCTGGTTTCACCATTATGTCTTATTGCTGACATAGTTTAGAGGCTAGAGAACAGTTGTGAAGATTGATTCAGATTGATGGGATCATCACCCTTAGATATTGTATGTTACTCATATAGCATGTACTTGTAGGGTATCACTTACAGTAATAGTTTGTTGTTGATATGTTGTTTTGAAAGTCAAATGTGTAAACAAAACTGTACTTTCTGAGTGTGTTCCTCCACACAATATTGTTTCAATTTCACTTCAGGTCCTCAAGATACTGCAGTGATTTGGCCAAAATGAACAGTTACCCTGTCCTACACGTTAATGCCGATAATCCTGAGGTAAGCAGATAAAGGTCCTGTGTAAGTAGAGGTTTTTCAGAGAGAAAGAACCCCTCAAAATATTTTCATGGATGAAATGAAATCCGTTTTCCAGAAAATGTCATGATATATTTTTTAAAACTTTACACTCTGTTTGTCAGTAAGGCTCCCTCTCCTGGTAGATTATAGATCCACCACCGCTTGTTTCCATGAAAATCATGAATTATTACAGGATGTGATGAGAGCCACTTCTATAGCCATGGACTACAGGAACAAGTTCCGTAAGGATGTCATCATTGATTTCATATGCTTCCGGAAGTACGGCCACAATGAGATAGATGATCCATCCTTTACTCAACCTATCATGTATCAGGCAATCAATAGCCGCACCAGTATACCGGACATGTACGCCAACAAACTTGTGGTGGGTATATCTGACGGGGAGGGGTGGGGAAAAGTTTTATTATTCAAACTAGACCAAGGATACAATATGCAAGACGAACCTGGTTTGGGAAAAAAAAATACTTGAAGATAGTATATTATAGAGATTTTGGAATAGATGTTGTCTTTATATAATATATTGTACAGTGTGTATACTGATACTGTTCTAAAAGGAAACAAAAATAAGAATAAGAAAGGCAATTTGATAAAAATAACAAGTGTAGCTTGCTTCTAGACTTCAGGGACTTAACCATGGTATGGTTCAGTATATAAATAATGCTATACGCTATGTCTTGATGCATAGTTCAGTTTGAAGTATTTTGCGAGTGTGGTGTATCTTTATTTATTGGTGTCTCCCTTTGCAGGATGAGGGTGTTTGTGGGCGGGATGTGCTGGACCAGGCTGTCCAGGAGTGGTCCGAGACTTTGGCCAAGGACATGAGTAGAGTGGACACATATGTCCCACAGGTAGGTACATGTAGGCCTCAACATAATGTAACATTCCATTTGTCCCACAGGTAGGTACATGTAGGCTCTCAACATAATGTAACGTTACATATGTCTCACATGTAGGCACATGTAGGGCCTCAACATAATGTAACGTTACATATGTCTCACATGTAGGTACATATAGGCCCTCAACATAATGTAACATTCCATATGTCTCACAGTAAAGATATGCCTTACCTCATGGGTCATTCAAGTAAGGGGAGATGACTAACTTTAAATGTACCGCAAGCTCCTAATGATAAGAGGGTTTCTATAGAAAAGTAGTAATGCATCATATCCTTGACATAGAGTGGATGTAAATCATAGTAACACAATGTGGTACAGCCGATTCAATAAAAAAAAATGGATAGAAATTTAAATAAGAGGTGAGATGGATGTCCACCAATTACCAGTATTGTAGAAGATAAGAACAGTTACTTACATCGTGACTAGTAATAGACTGTTTTGTTTACAGCAGCGACACCTACAACAACAGTGGTCAGGTCTGGTCCAAGCATCCGACTCTGTGTCAACATGGGACACAGGTGTAGCAACAGATATCCTTAAGTTTGTGGGAGCCAAGTCAGTAGACATACCTCCAGACCAGGTAAAATTACTGAACCCCTGTATAGACATACCTCATGATCAGGTGAAATTACTCTATTCCTGTATAAATCTCCTTGTAGACATGTCCCTCTACCAACTTTATATTTATAAATCTCTGTTGAACTTATCACTTTACATATTGATAGACAGCCAGGTGAAAGTGTTGATACCTATTCCTTATTTGTACTCCTTGGTGTCCCTAGGTGTGGTGTATAAAGTCTAAGGGTCGAATGTAAAACAGTATAAATGTTTTCTATATATAGAATGTGCACCCTACCATACAGAAGACCCATGTAGAGCGACGTCTACAGAGGATAACGGAGGGGCGGGACCTAGACTGGGCGACAACTGAGGCTCTGGCATTCGGATCACTCCTGTACCAGGGTGAGTGAGACATTGTGCTGCCAGACTTAATATATAGAACACTCTTTGAGATTCGTATGCATTAGGCTATGTGTGTTCTGTCCATCCAGTCATGCAATTGTCACTTGGTTTGAGGAATTGAATCTGGTGAGACTGATGACCAAAGGTCAAGGTTGCTAACATTTGTTTATGTTTACCTATATTTCTCACTTGTTTTGCATATTAAACCTGTTTTACAAAAAAGAGTAAACGTTTTTAAGTTTCAAAACTGCTGGTATTACAAAGACTTTCTCTACATTTTAACCCCTCAGGATTTAATGTGCGGATCAGTGGACAGGACGTTGGACGTGGCACATTCAGTCACAGACACGGGATGATTGTAGACCAGGAGACAGATAACATTGTCATTCCCCTCAACCACATTTCTGACAATCAGACAGGGTTCATGGAGGTACAACATCTATACACTATTTGTTTGTCATTGATTTTTATGGTCATAATGTCTTTGATTTAATGAGGTCTGACTACATCAATGGACTTATAAATAAGATCATTGACTACTTGACCTACAGCACTGTATATGACTACGGTTTTCACTTGTGTTATATATTCTTCTAATCTCATTTGGGCCAAATGTGTATTTATTTAGAACTATTTCTATTATCAGGCAATTTATCCGGAACCTCTTAAAAGATTCATCAAGTGAAAAAAGCAAAAATGGAATAATTGATAGAATTTGAATTACCCCATTATCCATACATTTCTAATTTGCCTACCCCTCTTCTTGTACAACTTCTCTGTAAAAGCACCTAGACACTCGGGCTAACTGAAGGTGTTGTTTCTGTGAAGGTGGCCAACAGTGCGCTGACTGAGGAGGCAGTTCTCGGCTTTGAATATGGTATGAGTCTGGAGAACCCAAAGAACCTAGTCATCTGGGAGGCTCAGTTTGGAGATTTCTTTAATGGAGCTCAGATCATCATCGACACTTATGTTGCCAGTGGAGAGGGTAGGTTATAAGTAGTGTTGGTAGTGGAGAGGGTAGGTTATAAGTAGTGTTGGCAGTGGAGAGGGTAGGTTATAAGTAGTGTTGGCAGTTGCCACTTTTATGTTTATCTGGTTGAAACATTTCAGGTGGCACAGAAATGTGCTGTAAATATACTGTTTGTTTTTTAAGCAAAGCTATTTGAAATGGATAAATGAAAGCAGCCAAGGACTTGGTTGTATAAATTTATGAAGTTTTCATTTTTTTATAATCTTTATCAAAAAGTGATCATTTTTAATCCCAGAACATGCATGGTTTAAGTACGATTTTAGTAACTAAGGAAATGTTACATAATTTCATTTAAATGTTACCTTTATACAGTGGCATAACTGGCATTTGATTAGCTGATAGAGTGAGATAAACCTGGATCCAGGGCATTGCTGTTGTTAATGTTCAGTATATAAACTGTTGCACTGTGACTGGTGTCAGTGTTATTTGTGTGTTACAGACAAGTGGCTGTTACAATCTGGCCTTGTTATGTTACTACCACATGGTATGGATGGAGCCGGACCAGAACACTCATCCTGTCGCATGGAAAGGTTCCTACAGGTAAGCTCTAAGATATACTCTGTAGACTGATAGTTACAGGTAAACTCCAAGATATACTCTGTAGACTGATGGTTACAGGTAAGCTCCAAGATATACTCTGTAGACTGATAGTTACAGGTAAAAACTACAGCTTTTGACATAAGCTGTCTTAATGTAAAAGTTATGTGTTTTTTCCTATTAGGTTTTGTCAAATCAAAAACATAGTAAGGATAATAAAGTCATTTTAAAGGGAAATTTTGGGTTAATTTTAACTTAACTTTTTCAGTCAGGAAATAATTGAGTGGCAAAAAAATGTAAAATATATATGTTTGAGTGTTTTATCCCCGGAAACTTTTCTTTTATATAGTTAAACATGTTTATACTGAACCATGTTACACCTAAGAATTAGTTTGTTACATGTAAAATAGAATCAAATGTTCATAGGAGAAATCTTTGTTGGTGACACACTGCAGTATAAGCATGACATCACAATAACTGAGTTCACAGTAAACATATGACTAAGGTGACCATGATATGATGTTTCCTACAGATGTGTGACAGCAGTGAACACAAGGTGGACAGTGACCAAGTCAATCTACAGGTAGCCAACCCCACAACGTCTGCCCAGTACTTCCACCTGCTCAGGAGACAGGTTAGTAACGCCAACTAGGAAACATCGCTTCGATGTGCTTTCTGTTTTCCCCATCTGTTCCTTTTGAATTAAAAATATAAATTATATAGCCCATTAGTATAGATTACAAGTTCAAGCATGTATTGTACAAAAATAACATTGATACATTTAAACAATAATCAGAAGAGTCAAATAACAACAGTTGACAATAAAATAAAGGAGTCAGTTTGTAAAGTTTAATATGTTGGTCATTATGACTACTATTAAATAAACATGTTATTTAATTGGATATGACTTTTTGATCACAGATGGTGCGTAACTTCCGTAAACCCCTGGTTGTGGTCGCCCCGAAGGTTCTGCTCCGTTTGCAAGCTGCCATGTCCTCCCTGTCCGACATGGCACCCGGCACTAGTTTTAAGCCTGTCCTCGGTGACCCTGGGGTCAAAGGAGATAAAGTCACTAAGGTTATTTTCTGTACTGGCAAGCACTTCTACAACCTACAGAAAGAGAGGGACAGTAAAAATCTACAGGACACAGCCATCGTAAGGCTTGAAGTAAGTATAAAGTGTAAGACATGAGAAATGAGGACCATTATAGTATGACTGAAAGAGTTACATATGGAAGGCTGATACACAGTGCCAAATGCGAAAAGCTTATTGTCAAATGACAAATGCGTATACATTGTAATGCCAATTAACAAATGCATAATGTGTATTACATAAAGGTCAATCTCTGTATCATTATTTCAATGGCTGAGAGAGATATGCATATTAAGGTAGCAAACAAAATAGGCAAGGACAGCCACACAAGCACTCAAGTTATTATATACTGTTTGATACTCTTGTTATCACCTACCTTATCACATATCAGACACTAATGGAGGTACTTATTCATCTATCAGTGTATCTAATAAAAATGTCTGGAATAATGTTTTTGATGAGAGAATTTTGCTATAGAGAAAAATTACAATGTTGTATAGCATGAATTACAATTATTGTAACACAAATTATAATACTGTTATTTTCAAGTATTTAAGGATTCTTTTTTGGATTAATTGACTTAGTGATTAAACAAAGAATTCCAAACATTGAACTGTGATGTCCATATTTCAGAGTCTGTGTCCATTCCCCACGGCAGAACTGCAGGCAGAGCTTCTTAAATTTCCCAGTGCCAAAGGTGATCTTCTGTTTACTCACTATTTCATTAGGAATCTCAATGAATTGATCATCAATGGTGTCTTTTAATAAATAACCCTGAGTCAATACGCCTGCAATATTCTCTTATAACTCCCTGGTTGACATTTGCATCGATTAATTGCGGCGGGTCAACTTCTGTGCTGATTGGTTTCATACCAGGTACTAGTCCAGTCTCTCAATATATACTATGATCACAAAGTGCTACATGAAAACATTTGCGTGATTGGACTATTTTTGTTCACTAAATGTTATACTTCTGTTCTTGACAATATAGAATACGACATGGAGTATTCATCACATGATTTTAATTTGTTTGAGGACAGATTTTGTGTGGAGCCAGGAAGAGCACCGTAACATGGGAGCCTGGACGTTCGTCTCTCCTAGGTTTGAAAACCTTGTGGGATGTAAGGTGAGGATCCTCAACAGTCCATACTTATGCTGAGAGTTTAAGCTACTATTAATGATCCTCAAACAAAAAAAGTGCTATTTGTCTGGAACAAAACAGTGAATTCATCTCTTTTTTATACGCCCGTCGAAGACGGGGACGTATTATGTTATCACGTGAGCGGTCAGGNATTGCACTCATTGATCTACCAGTTATGTTGAATGATTTCTCTTTTAATATCAATTACTCACAAATACTTCATATATTTCAATCATACAAACAACTGCTCATTCAATGTGTGACGGGCGTATTATATACCGCTCGCGGTAACCTTGTTGTAAGATTGAAAAGCTCCTGTTACTGAAATTCATTTCACTGACATCATTTGCTTATAACCACATTTTTCGAATGGGAAAATAATTTAACCTGTTTTACATTTTCACATTTTCCATCCCTGAACAAGAGGGCAAATTCAAACAATTGTTAGATATCTGCTGTAGTTAAAACTTCTGACAGTAAAGTAAATTGAACAATAAGAATATTTGTTTGGAAGGATTCAAAAGCAAATATTGAACTGGTGAAAATATTAGTTTTCAGTAATACATTGTTATATTAAACTGTATTGTCAAATAAAGTGTGACAAATGAATTTGTTTAATTGCAGCCGCGGTATGTTGGCCGTGACCACCTAGGCTGCCCAGCCACTGGGATCGGGGAGGTACACAGGGCCGAGGTACAGCAACTGATGCTGGATACCTTCAGTTGACCACACCTGTAAGCTGCTAACTGCTGTACAACTCTCCGACTTACCTGTACATGTGGAAATTACCCATACAAATAGGATATCCATACATGCTCATCTGAACACCTCCATTAAACGTCCACCTGTGTTAGGAGACACTTTTAATGTTTGCCATTACTGGTATATTGATTTCATTGTGAACTGAACCTGTATTAAGAGACCACCTGTGTTTAAGATATCACTTTTTGGTCTTTCAAGATAAGAGGTCTTTTAATGCAAGTTTGACTGTATGTTAATATGAAGAGATCTCTAAGGCCAAATAAAATTAATTACTTGGTTCTCAGGCCAATTTTTTTCAAAAGAGATGCGGCAGGGCGGTATTTTTTTTTTCTTTCATTTTACATGGCAAAAATGAGACGAGGGCGATTTTTAAAGACGGCGGCTGGCGCATTCATGATTTTTTTTTATTACTTTCACGATAAAATCGGCGATGCCCTAAAATGAAATGCGTGCTGGCCTAAGAACCAAGTAAACAATTTTCTTTGGCCTTAGAGTTTCTGTTTAATGCAAATCTGTTCAGTTGTATCAAATAAAGAAATCACAGTGAACATTTCTGTTCAGTTGTATCAAATAAAGAAATCACAGTGAACATTTCAGTAAAGTTGTATCAAATAAAGAAATCACAGTGAACATTTCTGAACAGTTGTATCAAATAAAGAAATCACATAGAACATTTCTGTACAGTTGTATCAAATAAAGAAATCACAGTGAACATTTCAGTAAAGTTGTATCAAATAAAGAAATCACAGTGAACATTTCAGTAAAGTTGTATCAAATAAAGAAATCACAGTGAACATTTCTGAACAGTTGTATCAAATAAAGAAATCACATAGAACATTTCTGTACAGTTGTATCAAATAAAGAAATCACAGAGAACATTTCTGTACAGTTGTATCAAATTAAGAAATCACAGTGAACATTTCTGTACTGTTGTATCAAATAAAGAAATCACAGAGAACATTTCTGTACAGTTGTATCAAATAAAGAAATCACAGTGAACATTTCAGTAAAGTTGTATCAAATAAAGAAATCACAGTGAACATTTCTGTACTGTTGTATCAAATAAAGAAATCACAGAGAACATTTCTGTACAGTTGTACCAAATAAAGAAATCACAGTGAACATTTCTGAACAGTTGTATCAAATAAAGAAATCACATAGAACATTTCTGTACAGTTGTATCAAATAAAGAAATCACAGAGAACATTTCTGTACAGTTGTATCAAATAAAGAAATCAGAGATTTTCTTTATAAAGTATTCAATGCAACTCTGCTGTGGAACAATTACCAAGATTCTGTGTTATTACATGTACTCAAATTCCATTTACATTGACAATCAGTAGGATTTAATCAGTTCATCACTTCTGCAATATGTACATACAAGTCCTGTCATTCAGCTAATATACTATTGCAATATTCTGTTATGACTTTCATGTTAGGGATTACATTTCATTGTGTAATATCACTTTCAATTATGTCATCACCATAATGACAATTATAAAATGCATTATAATTACGTCTAAGAGTTGCACATTCCTGGAAAAATGTATTTATTTTGGCCAACGTAAGTTAAAGTTTTTAATGGGATAAGAAATATTTTTTAGAAAAGAGTATCAAAATAAATATCCTAAATTTATAGCATAAATAAAGTATTTATTTACCCTGCAATCTTTTATTGAATATGTTATGACATATTTAGCTTTAGTAAGGAAGTTGTGAGTTATTTTAGAGACTGCCTTACAGTAGATTGTGACTGCCATACAACATAATAAACAAACATGGAGTCATCATAATTGTAATTTGTTGTTTTAAAAATATTTGGTATTAACCAGTACTGATATCTTCGACAGTAGTCTTGAACCTGGTGGTGAGAAATGTCCATTACATGCGTTTGTCAGATTTTGTAGTTGTGGTTACTTGTATGCCCCGATACTAATTCATTAACCAAAACTAATACTCAAGTTGCTTTGTCACTTAACCAGAGGTTAAATTTATTTTAGGTTTTTAATCTTAGCTAATTTAACCCTTTCACCACTGTAGACCATAATGGACTCATCTAGATCAATGTATGGTAGAGTCTACCAAAGTTACCTAGGGGTGAAAGGGTTAATAGATTTTGGGGTTAGTTTTATATCCAAGCTGGGCAAAATGTTTTGTTCCACTAGTTTACGAGGACGACATAAGTAGCATGGAATGTTAATTCAAGCTCACTGTTATATCATGTTCATTCAAATGATCTAATTTTTATAACTGAAATCTGTAATATTTTTACAAACTATCTCGAAAACAATTTAATTGTGATATATATGCATAAAATCATGATATCCTTTTTTATGCAAGAAGGAACGTGCAGTTACAAACCATATATCATGGACACTTGTTAATTCTGCCACCTTTGGTCACAGGTTAAAGTTACTGAGTGGTGAAATGACTGAAATACAGGGACAAGTTTGAATAGAGAGGAAAACTTGTTCTATAATGATCAACCTTGTCCACTTCGTCAAGTTTGTTTGGGGTTGTGAAATGTGAAAATTGTGTTTATGTGAAGGTTATTTACAAGGATAACATATATAATATGTAAATTTTAGCTCACCTGGTCCGAAGGACCATGGTGAGCTTATGCCATACCACAGCATCCGTCGTCCATCCGTCCGTCAACTTTTCCTTTAAAACGCTACTAGTCCTGAACGGCCAAGTAGATTTTGACTAAATTTGGTCTGGAGCATTCTTTTTTATAAATGGTGGGTGTGGCTCCCCTGGGGGCAGAGGGGCGGGGCCCAATAGGGGAAGTAGAGGTAAAACCTTTAAAATCCTTCTTCTAACATTTATTCAGGAGCATCCTTGCTATATTTCCCCTAATGGGTCCATTAGGGGGAAACATAGCAAATTCTTGAAAATCCTTTTTATTCTGTAGGAATGAAAGGATTTGGTCCATATTTGGTCTGAAGCATTCTTTGGTCAAGGGGAACCAATTTTGTATAAACCGTGGGTCTGGCCTCCCTGGGGGTTGAGGGGCAGGGCCAAATAGGGAAAATATAGCAAATTCTTTAAAATCCTTCTTCTTCTGTAGGAATGAAAGGACTCATATTTGGTCTGAAGCATCCTTGGGTTAAGGGGAACCAATTGTGTATAAACCGTGGCTCTGGCCAACCAGGGGCCTGAGGGGAGGGGCCCAATAGGGGAAACATAGCAAATATTTCTTTTATAATCCTTCTTCTTCCGTAGGAATAAAAGGATTTGGTCCATATTGGTAGTGGAGCATCCTTGGGTAAAGGGGAACAAATTTTGTATAAACGGTGGATGTGCCCCCCCCCCCATGACCTGATTGGCGGGGCCCAATAGGGGAAATAGAAGTAAAACCTTTAAAATCCTTCTTCTACCAAGGAATTAAGGGATTTTATCCTAATTTAGTTTAGAGCATCATTGGGCCAAGGGGACTCAATTTTGTACAAGCTGTGGGTGTGGTCTCCCAGGGGGCAGGCAGAAGGGCGGGGCCCAATAGGAGAAATAGAGGTAAAACCTTTAAAATCCTTCTTCGACCATTGGGATTAAGGGATTTTATCCTTATTTAGTCTGGAACATCCTTTGGCCAAGGGGTCTCAATTTATATAAATGGAGGGTATGACCCCCTAGGGGGCTCTGTTTGAAGTTTGTTCTCGCTATATCTCAAGTACTGGATGGATCTTTCTGAAATTTCATATGTACTTACAGCACCTACCATGGAGTGCTATATCTTTACATCATACAAATTATTTTAAACATATTCAGGTGAGCGATACAGGCCCTCTGGGCCTCTTGTTTCAGCTTAACATGTGATTTGTGTATATGTGATGTAAAAAGTATTAGTGTATATTACATTTGGTGCAGTTTTATTTTCAGTACAAATAAAAGATATCCTCTAGTAATAATTGTAACTTGTATGAAATACGAGGAGTTTATTCTCAATTACCTATATTAAGTAGGTAGATTATCTTTTGGAAATAACCTCATAGAGTTAGTTAAATCAATTCAACTAGAAGAATATATAGTTTATCCTATGAACTATATAACAGAAGACCTAGCATTACTCTGTATCAAACTCATTATTTTACTTTCCAATAAAAGGCTGTGGGGGCCGAGTGGTAAAGGCATCTGACTGTCTGTGATCACTAGCCCTCAACCAATGGCTCAGTATTACTTGGGACAGTCGCTAGGTACTTGCTGCAGGTCAGTGGTTCTTCTTCAGGTTCTCCAGCTTTCCTCCACCACCAAAACCTGGCATGTCCTCAAGTTATCATAATTGTTAAGAGGATGTAAAGCACAAACAAACCAACCATACCTTCCAATAAGACGATACTTAATGTAAAACATGATGAACAATGCAGGTGTAGGATGTTATTTTACACTATGAAATTACCAAAAAATAACCGAAGGGTTAGAAGGTAACTTATATATTGAATGATGGTTGGTATGGGACGATGAATCATTGCTATCCGAGATGTGTGTTATTTTATGAACTTTGTTTAAAGGTGAATGTTAAACTGCGGCAACAAATTTCAGTATACAGTATTAGTTAAAATATACAGTGGATGGCTGCCCTATGCAAGGGGATTTGTAATTGTCTGTGATGTATTAATTCTTACTATTTATTTGTAGATGTTCTAACTAACTGTTTTTGATATCTTTATTATTGTTAACATTCTAACTGTGTCTAGTGCAAATAAGGGTCACAAAGAACAATCAGCATTTTGCATTGAATGGCTTATGGTATTGACTACCTACTGGTTAGTATCTAATGGAGTATAAAATACTTTGTTACAAGTTACCTTGATAGCTATATCTATTTTGGTAATATTACTGGGGGGGGGGGGGGGGGGCGGATCTTAACATTGATCAAGCCAGTACTATTATAGAAAATATAGATTGATTTATTAACCTAGCCAGTACAGCTGCATGTATATATATTTTTTTCGAGTTTATTTTAAAATGTTATATTCAAGGAGGAGTAGCTTTATACTTTAAAAGCAAGCTTACATTATTGATCAAGCAGCATTCTTTATGAAGAATGTAAACATGAAATCATTGATAAGCAGAATGATGATTCATACATTGCAGTGAATGTAGTAAATGTATAATCACCTTATCGTAGACTGAACATTTGGTGTAAGGTTGCTTATATCTGATCCTCTATATCATGTCTATATAATAAATGAATGAAATAAAACATGCACTAATGAAGTATCTTGTAGTCTGTTTGCCTCCTGGAGATTCTCCTCCTCGGGTAATATCTTGTTGTGACAGTAATTTTTCCAGCTCAGATTTTTTGAGAAAGTTTGTAATGACATTCTCATTATCTAAAAAAAAAAGAAAAGTCTCCAAAACTGAAAATCATTCGTAAGCAAATAATGCTGAGGTTTCTTGTTGTTTCACTAAAATAACAGTAAGTAAACAATGTCTGGACTATTCCTAGTATTCCTCTCTAAAATCACTGTCTCCTCTCAAATAAAAGGGAGACAACTGTAAAAGTGAAAACGTTTGCATGTGGAAATGTTCATGCTGTGACCGTTTAAACTGATTGAGTGTGGAAGTTTTCGTACCGGCAAAAGTTCTGAAATGTTCATATTCTATTTGTCTATAATCTATATAAACTATAAATAAATAAATTCATGTGGATATTTTCGCACTAATTCACTCAACATGAAAAGCTCAGACATTTCCACATCTTCAAAATTTCCACTTTGATTCTTCAAATATCATGTCCTGGGCTGCGACTGTTAAACAATCAGAGAGGTTTTGAAACTAAGTATTTGTACTTGTAGAAGATGTACATTGCTATGTGATTAACACACTAGCCATGATCTCTAGGTCAAAGGTCAAATAAGTATGAATTTTAAACAGTTGATATATTTAAAAAAAACTGGAATTGTATGTATACCAATATCACTCCTAGGAAGTGTGCAGTACACCTCAAGGTATACCATACAAGTGCATAAATCAGTGTACTGAATTTCAAAGTGAATTGCCAAACCATTATTTCAGAGTCAAGGTTATGTGGTCCACTGTCCATAGGGTGGCTCCTATGTGGTGTACAGTCCATTACAAAATGGGGTGGGGGCGCTTATCTTCCCCACTGCTGTTGCAACAATTGCAAGCTAACTACCAGTATCTGCCTTCTTGTACAAAGATATAATACAACAACCATCAACATTTTAAAATTGTTTATTTCATATTAGCTATTGGTAATATCAGAGAGGCACATATTTCTCTATCAACAAACCGCACCTGTCCAGCATATGTCCACCCATCCCTGTCCTCCTCTTTGTGCCACACGTTGCCTGAAGGGTGAGGACAAGGCCACGTAGACTGGGCTACAAACATGGCGGTATAAGACACAGTATGAATGTGTACAACATGTTAACTCAATGTAACATCCATAGCAAACAATATCCCAGGACATCCTCACGGAGCTGACCAACAAACCAAGCTCAACTCGGGACATCGTCACGGAGCTGACCAACAAACAAAGCTCAACTGTCTGTCCATAAATGCTTTCAATGTTCATAATTCCATCAAATCCACAAATATGTGTCACCCTGAGATTTCAACATTTTAAAAGGTCTACTCATATACATACAAAAAGTATATTTGTGCTTCAAAACAAGTTAATGAGCAATATTGAAATCACAGAGATCTTTGTTGGAATACATGTAGGTTTGAACCTCTCTTTTAAGATTTCACATTAATGAACATTATATGCACCTTTCATGCTGTTTATGACAAAAAGGTTTTAATCATGTCCAACAATAACAAAACAAAACATTTTGATAATCAGCTTTCCCTATTTTCACTTAATTTACTTGGAAGACTAAATATTAACGTAGGATACATTTTTTAATGGTTTTCTATAAAACATGTCATTTAATATATTGTTACGGTGTGTGTTGGTCAGCTCCAGAGGGTTGTCTTGTCTATCTATACACAGGTGACCACAGCTGGTCAGTATGACCTTGGGTACATGAGCGTATCCGGTTGAAACGGTTGAACCGATTGAACCTGTAAAGAAAACGATAGGCACAGATCTGGACCGAGGCTGACCACAGGAAAATTTGGCACGCGTAGATTGAGGGGTCCAGACGAACCTGTCCGAAACTAAAATGCTGACTATTGCCAGTTTGCGTTATTTCTTTCTAAAACAATGTCAAGCCACATGTAGTTTTAAGATACATTCAGTGGACACGCGAGAGAAGGGCATAATATTCTTGATACATTGTTTTTTATTCTCCGAAACTGTGCATTTTTAGCTCTGCTTATAGAAGGGTCCAAGTGTGTTCTTTATAGTGGAAAAATGTCTGCGCCACATGTAAGGTTTCAACCGGTATACGCGAATGTAGCCCTTGTCCAGTCAGTCTGACCTTGTGCGTGTCCTTGACCAGTCGGTCCAAGACCACATCTGGCCAGTTGATAAGTAGATGTAGAAACTTGTAACAGATTCATGAATATGTATAAAAATCAATGATGGCAATGATGAACAAGCAGCCTTTATATGCAAAATATGATTTTAAAAACTTCAAAATAAAAAATGTGAAAAACACCATGACATCATTTTTAACAACAATGTGAAAATGGACATTTCAAATAAAAGTATAAAAAATACATTCACAGCGAGTCTTGATGTAGGCAAATGTGTTAAGAGAAAATTCCCATGATTCCACAAATTAAACCATACTAGTGTTTCAGCTTCCACCGCGTTACGTAAAAGAAATCTTGCATGTATGGCCTGTTAGTTGGAGACTTGAAGATGATCCAGTGTCTTGGTCAGAACAAGCTTTCTATATAGATATCTGTCAGATGGGACAGGTCATAATGGTGTATAATACTTCTGAATTTTCTACATTTGAGATCATTTTTTAAATGTTGGTGACTGAAACATTTTTTTCTGAAATGTGGCCATCGTGAAAATACAACATGAACATGTACTGCTTAGAGGTTGTGAGATATCTTTGCCATGTTATTTTAAGATTGTACAACATTTTAAGAAAGGGGACAAAACTTAAGGATGGTAAACTTAAATATGACCACTAGTACTACAGAAATTAAAAGGCATAGCACCAGAAATAAATTGGTTTGGTGATTTTAATTTATACAGATAATATATTATAAAATGACATAAATATATCTATACAATGTACACAGCTTTTATATAACTCTGCAAATTTGTTGTATTTATTTTTACAAACACACATAAAAACAATACAACACACATAAACCTACTGACAAGAATGACACAAGCGTGATGCATACCAGTATGTACACACATTAAAATGCACCACAACAGGGTTACCAGGATAACAGAATAGCATCATTTAATGAGCATCACAAATCAGGGATAAAAATTTACAGCCATTTTCATCTCCATTAAAATAAAGTTATAATCACACTTCATAATAAAAATGTCTTGAAAAGAATACAAAATCATTTTACAAATTATATAATTTTAGTAATTTTTATATATATAGCGTATCAAACACTGTATCTCATATTATGAAACAATTGTACTACTTACACCATAAATAAGACCACTTGATTATATCCTCTGAATCACACATGGTAACACTTGGTAACAGTTTGAGTCATTCCAGTACAGAGTGGACCTCAAACATTTCATATACAAACTACTTCCTATCTGTTTCTCGTGGAAACTGTCAACGTCTACGTTTCAATAGTAATAAGTAATACACATCTGTAACCTGAGTATGAAATTCAACTTGTCTAGATATTACTGGAAGCATTGTTACCAATGGGCAGTGGCATTCTTGAAACAGTAAGGAACCTACGTATGTATGAGAGTTTTCTCCCCTTACTCATTTTGTTTTCATTTGCTGTTAGATCACTGGATAAAATAATCAGAAAAAAAACATGTTTTGTGTGTTATATGACCACAGGAACTACATAACCAGGACAGACTTTTAAAAATAACACTTTGTTTATGTACTTCTACAATGTTTAAGCAGTAATGCCATTTATAAAATTCCACACTGAAATTATCCTTGTCTGTCTAAATATAAAAGCTGTGCTTCAAACCTGTAGATGTCACATACCGGGTATGGACTATCTTCATATAAACCAGGCCATCAGGGGAGCCCAAAGGTGGGACAGAATTAGGTATAGATCCTTCTCACAATACAGGGGAGCCCTAGGTGGAACAAAAAGTGGGCATGGACCCTCCTCCCCATTCAATCAAGGCATCCAAAGGATCCCTGGATGGAACAAAATAGACTTTCCTCCCGGTACAACCGAAGCAATAATGACAGCCCTGGGTAGAATGGAAGCTAAGTTGCGTATACAAAGAAAATGTGGAGATCATGCATGCACAGCGCATCTACACAAGGTTGATAATGAAGACTGTCTCAGCACTAATGAATGAATGTTGCACATATTTCCACTTTTGACTGACAGCAGTGTGACATACCTGACAGTCTGATTCACATCAGGTGATTGATTACAAAGAACACTTTGGGACATTCACTCATTAAGGTCTTCTCAGAAAGTAACCATTTCAACAAATTTATTTCAATATCATCACTTCCCACTTCTTTTCACCATTTATACTGGGTGACTATCATGTCATCTTTCTGGTGACTGGTTGTAAGGTGTTAATTTAAGAGCCTCCTTTTGTTTACACAGAATGTGAACACAACTAGCGCCACCTACGGGAGTCTTTGTGTGGTACATCCTGGGAGAGCTCTCTCTGTATGAGTGCCTAGTTGTATTGACTGTCATGTGACCAGTTCAGTAAGGCATTTCCATCTGTTAATATTTTGAGAAAGACCTGTGATAAGGTTAGGCACTAGCGTTCTGATCACAGGACAATGGATTTATTCCATCCTCCTGTAAGTTTGTGGAATAATTCTTCGTTTAAGGTCTGGTTTTTGTCCTGTGATCTCATTGATAAGAATATATAGCCTCCTATGTACTCGTGAACCACTTTACAGTCAGCATTTAAACATGCAAAAGTTAGCCGCTCTCCCTCAAAGTCCAGAAACACCTGTTTTACTTCCCAGTTGACGTGCCAGTTTTTCAGTGTGTTGTAGCGCCAGGTCTTCAATGAGTCTCCAGATGAAACATCCATCCTGATGATCCTATTGTAAGCTACACCAAGCAACTCCTGTAAGACAACATGGACTCATGAATTTTCAGACAAACTTGATCTTGTGCAAGCTTCCTAACAGATAGAGATTAAGCACATACACATGATATACATTTGTATAATTATGAACTCTTGATACATTAAAATTAATATTTCATTGATTCTGAAGTCATAATTCATGCCTCCAACAATTAAAATATACAAACAAGATATGAGTAAAATTAAAACTTTATAAACCAAGCTATCTTAAATGTTCTGAATAAGTTCATCTCATATACTCAAGATTGTTAAGTGTATGTGTGATATGCATACCCGTAGTAGGTATCACATCCAAATATAGGTGCAATTATCTGATTGGCAGAAAAAGTACAAAGAAGACATGTCCACATTTAAAACTTTGGGGACAGCTGACTAGGTTGAAAAAAAAAAAATTGGCATATTATGACGTAGACACTCAAGTCTTCAAGGGACCTATGTACATCTGTATAATCATTATACTTGATACACTGGCAGACTTTCGTAGTTTTTTCTGGTTTGCTATGATCTTTCTCAGAAAAAAACTTGTTTATTCAATGCTCTTTCTACTGTGGACGTGACCTTTGGTACACCTGGAAAAATGTGGTTTTGTACATACATTAACAATAATTCAAGATTAATGAGTGAAAGCTTGTAAATTCTATCTACAATAGGTGACCCAGTGGTGTGTAGGAGTGTTGATATTGAGTTTTTACTAAGGAAGTCTATGGGAAATCAACCCTGGTACACTCATGATGTTCATAAATTGTAGTAGAATTTCAAATGGGAAAACACTTGATTTCCCTTCCTCCTTTGACTTGAACTGATGGTGTATTTACCTCTTTCTTGGCACCTTTCTGTTTGATGATGAAGTAGGTTACACCAAAGTCTGGTAGGGCCTGCCATGCCTTGATGAAGGCCATCTTAGCATCAATTAAATTCAGGTTCTGCACATTAGCATGGGCCTCCAAGATTCTCTGTTGTAGCTGTAAAGTATATAATCAGATTGTAAACAACAGGTCTCTAACACAGAAAACAAGACATGTTCACAGTAACACCAGACTGTTAACAACACATCTGTAAAGCAACATACCCAGACTACTAACACAACAAAAACATGTAACACCAGACTGTAAACAACACATCTCCAACATAACAACATGGTTCACCGACTATAAACTATGTTTCTAACACGACAACCTGTAACGGAAAAAATAATTTAAACAAAAATCCAAAGGGGACAGGTATACATAAAGGCATAAGAAGTGTTCATCATAAACAGGTTGTCCTGTTACCACATTGATCACAACTGTTTTCAAATCAACACCGACCTGTTTAGACTTGATTTTCTTGTAGAAGCGTGGAGCCACGAAGTCCTCAGAGTTGATGTCCACCTGTATTGTAGGGGATGTACCTGGCTGTGACGACAAGTGCTGGCGACTCAGCATCGTCTTCAGACTCTGAACTTCTGTCTCATAGGAGCTATCAGCCATCGTCTTGCCTTGAGAGGCTAGTTTACATGCTGCCATCCATTTACAGTATTGCTCTTCCTGGAAACGTAGAAACAACTAATATTTACAAGGGTCAGTTGGAAACACAGAAACAACATAATATGTATTTTATAGGGGCCATTTATTGTTGGCAGAAAAAAAATACTATCAAAAGATATACATGACCAAACATGGTGTTCCGGAAACCCAAACAACTAACATGCATGGGTGGCCTGTAAATAGTTTTCCATACAGTTTGAACAAATTTGGTTAATGAGTTAGCCCATACACAGCATGAAATATCAGCCCATGATGGAGGGAGTTAATCTTAAAATAATTTGAATAGGATCACAAACTTCTTGCAACAATTGTTTATAGGGATTTCTGGCATGGCTTGATACATAAATATTTTCTAACATACCATATCAAACCTGAGCCAGACTTCCGACATCCCATCAGATTCTGGTACGAACAATTTCATGCCATACTTTCTTGAAGATATATTCAAATCTGGATGGCTTTCACACCCTGAAATTTGAATTCAATAAATGTTACCTTCATACAAAAAAATGTCAATATATATTAAAAAGCATAATAAAAGAATAATGACAAACTTCTAAGTATATGAAAGAAGACTGATATTTTCAAATCAGAGGAAGAATCAATTTGTGACAATTCCGTCCAATACAATGGTGTCAAAACATCATCCTGTTCTTTTACACATTTTCTATACTAACCGTACAGAAATTGGTATTTAACTGTAGGAAATTTTCACAGCAATAACTTTGGCACTTTTTGCCCTAATAATTTATATATGGCGAAATTGAAACTTGGCAAATATGGATTTTATTGGTGAATGTTTCCGAGCAGTATTTATTTATTTTATTTGTAAATTATAATGAGGACCTGTGGTTTGTACCTTTTGTGTTGATTCTCATGAAAGGTGCACCTTGGGACTCGTCCTTGCTCTTGTAAAATGCTATATGTGTGTCCTTGAATGTACACCATGCTCTGCTGTAGCTCTTCCGAAGTAATATTTTCTTAGGTCTACAACAGTGAAAATAAAAGAACTCATATTAATAGTTTAAAAAGTACATTTTTCCTGTGTTTTAGGAATTATATAGTAGTGACTGGATTCAGGAAGAACTTCAAATATGATTTATTTACAACATATTTCCTGCATCCTTTAAGTACTGTAAAAAAAATCTGTTTTGTAACTTTCTCAGAGCTTCAAAATCATATGAACAAGTGAATATTCCAATTTTTTTTCATACAGCACTGTATAGCTGTTTTATTTTTTGTTCTGATAAATACATCAGACTAATTTTTGACCATGGAAAATTAAAGTATAACATGTATACAATTTACAATACCATGTATAATTTGAAATGGAGATGTATCTATACATAAAACAGTAATAACAGTAATTAAACAGTAATAATTAATAATAATAATAATTCGAGGTTCTTATATACCGCTTTATCACAACCTAGTTCATAGGTTGTCTCAAAGTGGTTCACAAATTATTATCCGTGGTTATAGGGCCTTTGCAACCAGCCAATACATTTCTCAACTCCCTGGAGAGCATACAGCCGGTGTTGCCATTTTGGTGCTCACAACTAGCATTCAACAATTCTAGCACTGCCCAACCACATTCTTATTTACAGCTGAGTAGACTGGAACAAGAGGAGTAAAGTATCTTGCTCAAAGATACAACACAGTGCCGTGACTCGAACCTGCAACCCTTCGGTCACGAGCCCATTGCCATACTACTACTACACTACCGCGTCTCCTAATCTGTGACTTGTGTTGAAAAATCTTTGTTAAATGTATGTTCATTGAAGTTTTTCATACTTAAGGAACTTGATCTCGTCACTGAGTTCTGGAATCGCAGTGATATCCCCTGGTGATGACAACATGGACCCTTCCAATGACTCCTCTAGGTTTGTGAGGTCAGCATCTATGTCGTCTGTGTCCAGTGAGTGACCACCATTGTCCATCATGGAGTCATTGGGCTGTGGTTGACTTGCCTGTGTCTGGATCTGCAGCTGTAGTACATATTCAAACAACTATTATAATAGTTATCTGTAGAAATATGGCAGGTATGTTTTGTTTTGCAGCCAGGAGTCACAAAGAAGTTGGAGTTACTTCCCTTATATTGGCAGACTTCACCCTTTATTTTTTCCACGGATGTGGTACACTGTAGATAAAATACATAAAATACAAAAGGCACATATAACATTATTGCTGTAAATTGGGAAGATTTGCTTCCTTCCAAAAACCATGTTGTGCCAGAAGATGTATGGTAACACACATTCTACCAAAAACAATTTGTAATCATCATCTGTTGTACCCAGCACCTAACAGATTTTGTGTCTACAAAGAATTTTTATTTCAATTTCCAGGGTAAACAAACCACATGTTGTGACCAGACATGGGTTATTTACAAACTTCAGTATACCACTTGCCTCTTACAGACATTAAAATCTGTTTTCCATGGCAGCCTCTGACAGGCGTTTAAATGTGTTACCATGGTAACTAAAGTTATATAGCCATGGTGATGTACCTGTAGAGCAGCAAACATCATCATCTCCTCCTCTGTACAGTCCACTTCCTCTGACAAGATATTCCACTTGGCCTGCTCAAAGATCTGGTTTACCCTGACAGCATCATACTGCAATTAACAAAGGTCAAGGTCAGAAGATCCTATACAGCTTCTACATATAGTACAGGTCAGGTCACATTACTTTTGATGTCTTACATTCCCCCCTAAAATCTGAAAACACTGGACAAGTTAAATCTAGTTTAAAGACTGTATGTGCTGGCACTGATATGAAATTCCTTCTATGATTGATAATGTGTACAAATCTGTTTAAGTCAGAACTAGTTAAGCACACGAATATATGCCACGTAGAAGCCACCCTGTTTGTTAGGATGGAAAGGCATTGGTGCATCTAGGTTGATCTGGCTACACATGAAGTTATGAAATTGTGTGGGAGTAGAGAAGAGGTTGTATGTATTATTGGTTATGGCACCTGAAAAGATCAGTGGGGGAGAGGAAAGATTAACCTTCACTCTGTGTGTGGTGGCAAGGTTGTCGTTACAGCTTTAACTTAATGCAAACCAAAAGTTTCTTGATCTTAGTATCTACTGATACACAAATGTAATTAAATTCTGAGCAATTTTATTTCCCTAGATTATATCTAATGAGAAGGCAGTTCCAGAAAACTAATAGGTTGCTCGGAAAAAGTTTCTTAATTATATGGGTTGTATCTTTATGAAATTCATCCTCAGCTGGAAATGTAGACGTCAGAAATATAACTGATAACAGAATACTCCCACTCCTTGTCAATGTTCTAACATCAGTTACTTAAAAGCATTAAGTTGGCCCACCAGAACATCACAGGAGCTACACTGCACTCATCAAAGGAGAAGATGGAGGTAGAACTACACATGGCTTTGATGGGGCATGCTATCTCATTTGGAAAAAATATCAATGATTGAGATGGGATGAAGAGGACATGATGTCAAAGTGAATGGAGGTATACTTCAGACATGCAGTGGATTTGGGGTTGTTGTTGGTTGTTTGGGTAGTGTGTGAGTGTGTGTGTGTGTTTGTGCCGGGGGTGGGAGAGTGAAGAATATCACTACTACACTATCAGACGAGTTTCTCTACCAACAGATTACATGGTGTCATTATATCACAGCGGAGTCAGGCGAGTGGTTATATTTTAAAGAAATTAAATTAAGCCTGTTCCTTAACTAAAAATACCTTCTCACAAGCCAACATCCACAGACTCCACAAATACAGACATTCTCTAACAAAATGTATCAAAATAAGATACAGCACACTTTCTGGCTAAATTGGGCCTTCCTCATTTAAGGCCTATGTCTGTTTCACCTTCTTTACTGAAATCTAGGTCGTCTATATGGTGTTCTTTACCATAATTAAGACTGATTTAAGGTCTATCTCAGTTTGACATACTGTAATATAATCTAGGTCGTCTTTAAAGTGTTAGTTACACTAATTGAAACTTACTTAAAATAACATTAAGAGTAAAGACTGGTACTACAAATGTATAGATGTGTAGGCTCTTATTACTTTCTGATGAAGCAGGTCATCCCTCCAAAGCCTTGTTAAAGGTTTCTTTCTGTTTTGACCCTGAATTACTGAATGTCCACAGCATCATATTTCACACATGGATGACAATAGTGTATCGCTAATCTAGCTGGAATCTACCTTAAGTACAACACCATACCCAAGGGCTTTCCTGGCTATTTGGAAGTGAGGTTGAAATGTGCTCAGTAAGCCAGAAGGAGAGCCCTCAGAATGTTCATCACTTTATTTGTATCACTTTTGATCCTCATGGGCTAAGGAGGAGGCTATCATCACAATTTGCTTGAAATTTGAAACCTGCCCAACGTTTGGAAAGTGATTTGTTTCAATCGAATCAGCCAATTTGACCCTTTTGACCCGTACCCCTCAGTCCCTTTATTCGAATAGATTTTGATCCCCACAGTCTAAGAATGCTACCACCGAACCTATCAAGTATTTTGAATAGAAATGTAATTGAATGCTATCATCCAATAGGAACTGACCTCTCAGCCCCAGTTAGGCTAGCCCTGGTATTTGTGTGACTTCTGATCATGATCTCCATGGACTCATAATATTCATAATAACAAAATATTTTGAACTCTGCTACATAGTCACTAGCAAAATTTGATGGACAGCAGACCACGCATGTGAGTCTTAACTTTATTGCAGGACAAAGCTACAACGTATCAACTCACTGAGGTACTTCATTGCCAATTACACATGACTATATAGCAGATCTACTATTCCATTACATTAGTAAAATATCCAATTGCTTATATTATATGTATATGAGTGATTGAATATGCAAAAACAACCTGTGTTGTGCACTATCAACCAAGTGAAGTTTCACTTTCAAATCAATTTCAAAATTGGAATGGACTTCAAAGTTTCATTATTCAGAAATTTTAACTTGATTCAACATGTTTATTCATGTACATCACACTTAACACCATTTCAAAAGAGCTTTAACTTTGTAATGTATAATGAATGTTTGAAGTTAACAAATTAAACTAAAAACCTGCTTTGTCTATGAACTTTAATACCCTTATAAATGTATGAGCAGCAGAATGTATTCAATGTTTCAATAGAGCTTAAGTTGCACACACTAACATAAATGATTATATGGTGGTGGTGGGGAGTTGAATTTCAGGAATTGAACACACACAAATTGTGTGCTGGTCAGAAATATGATGCCAACTAAACATGTAAGGCTTGCTACATTGTAGGATTAAAGTGGAAAGTATACCATATGCTGAAATGTCATCTTTATAACAGAAGATTTACCTTACCATACACTGAAGCCTAATTCAAAACTGGTATCCCCAAGCATACAATATGAAGGTTTCAAGTTGTAAATTCAATTGTTCATAATTCAAAAGCTATTTGAAACCAGGGCAAATCTTTGTAAAAATATATTCCACTTAAAACTAACTACATTCCGGATATAACCCGACTCAAGTGATTCTCAAGTTGTGTGTCGGTTGTAGAGGTATATGAAAACAACAACATAAGTATACATCCCTCTGTTCACCTACGTGTACTTACAGTACATCACCCCATAACACTGTAGTACTAGGTTACTTTATACGACCATCATTAATTTCTGTAGTACTGGCTATGTTACACTGTAGTACTAGGTTACTGTATACGACCACCATTAATTTCTGTAGTACTGGTCTATGTTACACTGTAGTACTAGGTTACTGTTTACGACCATCATTAATTTCTGTAGTACTGGTCTATGTTACAGCTTTCCATAACTGTTTTTACACCATTTTATACCACTAATTTTTACAGTGTACTTTATATAAAGCTTGGCTCACATCAACCATACACAAGATACAACAAGTGTTTAAACTACCCACTTTGGAATTTAGATAACTGATACCCCGTCTAAACTGACGCATAAAAAATGCAGAAACAGGAAAAAGTTGGACAAATCCCTGTTTACGTTTCTATGTAAATTGAACCTTTGTAATCAGAACGCTTGTCTGTTTTTTACCAGTAAGTTTGGTCCATGTTTAGGTCAGAATGGTTTTACTGTATGCATGTACTTAAACTTGTATTTGACCTGTTATCATAAATTAAATATATAACTTACACTATTTAGATTAGCTTGTATTCTTGAGGACTAGTAATATGTTGGAAACAGCTGGAAGTATTGAGGCTTCTTTTCAGGTATCTATAACAGTTATTGACAGTTATATGTACTGTTTATAATGCATTATGGGCAACTATCGCCTGCTGCCTCTAATTATACATCAGTGTATATACCTGAGGTGCATGCATGCATGTCCTACTCTCCCCTGACCCCTGACCTCAATCTGGCACACGTTTGGCTCAGCTCCAACCTCTGCAGCCCCAGTCAAAACTCCTATTGGTATATGTGTTACTATGGCAGTGTAAATGGTGCTAAGTTTTATAGTTAGCTTCATGTATAATGCATCACAAGTTTAAGACTTGTTACCATTAACTCCATTAGCTCAAACTTTGGCTGTAAATAAATAATACAACACAACTATTTTGAAATCTATTTCAGGTTACTGTTAAAAGCTTACAACATTGTTTTTGTAAAATTGAATTATTCCCTTCATTTGAAATTATTTTACCAGTGTCTGGTGGAACCGTCTTGACGACCTCGAGCTCACTGTCATATACATATAAAATACACAACTGTTTTGGCTATAACTGTATTTATCTCGATTACATCCTACGCCTAAGTTATACCTCTGTATGACCTCTGTGTGTATCCTGGTGGCATCTTCCACAAGCACTGGGTTTTAATGAGTAATGTACATTAGGTAATTTGGTTAATGAATTCCATCCTTTCCGCCAGTCTACAGCTAATGGATGTCTTGTCATGTCTAGCTTTTTTTCACTTTCATAGCTACCTTGGGGAATAGCACATTTAGAACAAAACATTCTACGACTCAAGATTTGTGGTAGGAATTGAATTAGCTTAAACAGAAAAAAAGCTTACAGTCACCGTTACAAGTCGAAGGAGTGATTCAACAGGATGTTACATCCACAATAAATGATGAAAGAAATCACCTTAACATATACATCCTAACATCCTAGGCTCCCCTATAAGCTTAAAAGGACATCTAAGTACCGTTAATCAATCAATCAATTTTACACACATACAGCTAGCTACACACGATGTGCACAGACTTGAAAAAGCTGCACAACATCACTGGGGCGACCCACTGCAGTTTATTTCCTTATGATGGGTGGTGAAGTACTTCTCCCTATTAAGTCTGAGTTACATCTTACAGGCAGAATCTATCTGTCAAGGCATTATCCAACAGGAAGTCAACAATATGTGGACCTCTACTCCATGATAACAGGGTTGATACCAGTAAACTGTATTCCTTTATTACAAAACCATTTTTGTTCATTTTCCATGATCTATTTATCACGACAGAGCCACACTAGCCATAACACTAAGATACGTTGCTATTACAGCAAGAGTGTGACAAGATAACTCTTCCAATATATTTTACCTGGTTTTTATTGTATGTATTATCTACACATCATATTTATGGGTCTTTATTTCATATCCTAAGGTGTATTTACTTTTCCTATAACCCTCAGAGCTAATGATGGGTATGATGTCCTGATGCCTGGCCCTACCACTTGTAGCCCGTTAGATAACTATCTTGGCCTGGGGGTCATGGGGGACACATGCCTGTATAATTTAGCCTTGTACCAAACCAAGGGCTGCTGACTCCATTAGTGGCACCAGTTATAGACCACTGCTTTTCATGTTTTTAAGGTGTAACATCACCATGAAATTATCATTTGGTGGTACATTGTAACCACATTTTAGTACTTTGTGGTTCACCGACAACATAACACTAAAAGCTTACCATTATATAATATAGATTGTATAACTACCTCCAACACTCCAAGTCATCGCAGATCTATATTAATGGTATTTTACTTGGAAACCAATTATAAATAGTCTATTGATCCCCAATAAAAAGCAAATATCTCTATTTAAAGGATAAATATAATTTTGAAGTGCCACCTCTCTGTCACGGCCACCTCCCCCTCACTGACCAGGTAAGGCCCCAGCTCTGTACACAGTAATTAACTACCTGTGTACCAATGTGATTTATTGATAAAAGCCAGGTATCATATAATTACATCACAATATCTGATATCCCTACATGCCAGACTCTAATGGCAGTTTAATGCAGTGCGTAACTGGATGTTGCAGGACCACAGCACAATGAACACTATTACATTGAAGCATTCTTATCACACAATAAATCTTAATCATATGCATCTCATTTACATATGTGAACGGCTATCTGTGATGCCTGTTTACGGCTTTCTACATTTACCTAGTGGCATAACACAGAATTAAAATTCCTAGTAACATCAGGGTATACCTTAGCATCATAACACTGTTATATTCAAAGCATACCTTGAATTCATAACATGGTTATATATTTAACACACTTGAATTCAGCACACTGTCTGTTATACGAGGGTGCACTTAGGCATCATATAACAACCTGTTATGTTTTACTTAGGCATCATAGAACAACCTGTTATGTTTTACTTTGGCATCATATAACAACCTGTTATGTTTTACTTAGGCATCATAACTTGACCTGTTATAGTTACAGCGTACCGTGGTATCACAACACTGTAATGTACCTTGGCATTATCACACATGCCTGTTATGTTAACTTGTACTTTGGCATAGGATTGCATGCATCTGTAATAGACTGCATGCTTTTATAACAGGTTAGTTAAATTCACTGATCACCTGAATGTGGACATTAGCCAATGCATTACTTTGATAGTCATGTACCATAGTCACTGAAATCCATGTTCATTAGCCAATTATATATATGTCACTTCCTTGAAGAAAATCATGCATTTTATCCTTAAAGCCACTATTTTCTTTCATTGATATATTATAATCAATGTCCTCTCTTGACATCAGCATTATAGCTGTTGTTCCCCCCCTAAACATCAACATTATAGCTGATGTCCCCCTCCCTAAACATCAACATTATAGCTGATGTCCTCCCCCCTAAACATCAACATTATAGCTGATGTCCCACCTAAACATCAACATTATAGCTGATGTCCTCCCCCCTAATCATCAACATTATAGCTGATGTCCTCCCCCCTAGTCATCAACATTATAGCTGATGTCCTCCCCCCTAAACATCAACCTTATAGCTGATGTCCCACCTAAACATCAACATTATATCTTATGTCCTCCCCCCTAATCATCAACATTATAGCTGATGTCCTCCCCCCTAATCATCAACATTATAGCTGATGTCCCCCCCCCTAATCATCAACATTATAGCTGATGTCCTCCCCCCTAAACATCAACCTTATAGCTGATGTCCCACCTAAACATCAACATTATATCTTATGTCCTCCCCCCTAATCATCAACATTATAGTTGATGTCCTCCCTAAACATCAACATTATAGCAACTGTCCTCCCTAAACATCACCATTATAGTGACTGTCCTATCTTGACATTGAAATGTTTGAGACATTATATAGCCTCCTTGTCCATCAACATACTGATATTAAACATCAGACAATGATGTCTTCTGATATTACATGTGGCGATGTCGTTCCCCTAACATCAACATCATAGTAAATGTCGTTATTGACATTATAGGAAATGGTCTCTCCTCTGACATTGACATTTAACATTAGACAATTGCTTGGTCTTTCTTTAACATTGTAACAAATGTCCTCCATGACATTAACAATACAGCACTGTCCTCTCTTGACATTAACATGCGAGCCGTCGTTCTATTCTGATGTAAACATTGTAATGAACGTCATCCATGTGCATATGTAAATATAATACAATCAAGGAAGACATGAATCTTTGTGTGTGTGTGTGATTTGTGTAAATCTCAAGCCTTCACACTCGAGATTGCAGAGGGGGACGGCTGGGATCGGACATCAAGTACTTGCACCATTGTAGTGTAATTACGTATATAGCTGTCTCCACAAGCTATAAACTCCGAGTCTCATTTGCTCTCAGTCAATTTCTGCAGCTATTGGCAGTAAGCCAGAGAAACTCTACCTACACATGTCAAAACTTTCCACTGGTGTCTGACAAATGAAGGGTGCCTGTAGGACCTAGTCATGGTTAGGGGATCGGTTCTGGCTTGTTACAATATTGGCAGGAAATCATTGGGGTAGTTTGATACGTACAGATGAAGTATATCATGTATTTCTAATGATGCCAATTTCACTATACAGTAATCAATGCTTTATGACCAAAAAACTTATATATAATAAAGTCTACTTGATTTTTTGGTCATAAAGCTTAGTAAATCTTTTATTTTTTATTTTTTATACATAAATGTTTTTGGCAGTTGAACTACATGAATTTGATTAGGATATTGAATGCTTTCCTTGTGATTTAATGCTGAGGTATGTACAAAAGTCACGATTAAATACAGTAACATTGCCAAAAAGCTATAACTAGACATTTGAACACATCAGGGTTAAACTCAGAAAGTTGACACATTGTTTGCATTAGCTCTGCCTCTCACTGTTGGCAGACAAGATGAGTATAATGTAAGACAGGCTAGACAGAACACAAATCAAACGGTCTAGTAGGCGGGGCACTTTCCTCAAGCATTGGAAGTATTTATTATTCCAGCGTGGACCTATTGTAACACATACCTTACCCTGACTGTATGTGTTGTGCATTCAAAGATATTTGGAGGCACATTACAGGAATACCAGGAACCACTTGTCAGAGGGTTTACCACTGGATGACTAGCCAGGAAACTCTTTCACTGTTTTTTGTACTGACAAGTAACCAGGAACTCTTGTATAGTCTCTTGTACCATATGTAACCAGAAACCACCTGTCAGAGGTACTAACTAGATGTCTAACCAGAGACCACTTGTACAACTCTTTTACTCGTATGTGACAAAGAACCATTTGTATTGGGATGACTAGCCAGGAAACTCTTTCACTGTTTTTTGTACTGACAAGTAACCAGTATCTCTTGTATAGTCTCTTGTACCATATGTAACCAGAAACCACCTGTCAGAGGTACTAACTAGATGTATAACCAGAAACCACCTGTCAGAGGTACTAACTAGATGTCTAATCAGAAACCCCTGTCAGAGGTACTAACTAGATGTCTAACCAGAGACCACTTGTACAACTCTTTTACTCGTATGTGACAAAGAACCATTTGTATTGGGATGACTAGCCAGGAAACTCTTTCACTGTTTTTTGTACTGACAAGTAACCAGTATCTCTTGTATAGTCTCTTGTACCATATGTAACCAGAAACCACCTGTCAGAGGTACTAACTAGATGTCTAACTAGAAACCACCTGTCGGAGGTACTAACTAGATGTCTAACCAGAAACCACTTGTACAACTCTTTTACTCGTATACTGGATGACTAGCCAGGAAACTCTTTCACTGTTTTTTGTACTGACAAGTAACCAGGAACTCTTGTATAGTCTCTTGTACCATATCTAACCAGAAACCACCTGTCAGAGGTACTAACTAGATGTATAACCAGAAACCACCTGTCAGAGGTACTAACTAGATGTCTAATCAGAAACCCCTGTCAGAGGTACTAACTAGATGTCTAACCAGAAGCCTCCTGTCAGAGGTACTAACTAGATGTCTAACCAGAGACCACTTGTACAACTCTTTTACTCGTATGTGACAAAGAACCATTTGTATTGGGATGACTAGCCAGGAAACTCTTTCACTGTTTTTTGTACTGACAAGTAACCAGGAACTCTTGTATAGTCTCTTGTACCATATGTAACCAGAAACCACCTGTCAGAGGTACTAACTAGATGTCTAACCAGAAACCCCATGTCAGAGGTACTAACTAGATGTCTAACCAGAAAGCCCCTGTCAGAGGTACTAACTAGATGTCTAACCAGAAACCACTTGTACAACTCTTTTACTCGTATGTGACAAAGAACCATTTGTATTGTACTCGTATCCAACAAGGAATCATTTGTTAATGTTCTACACTGTAGCAAGCATGCCATCCTTTCACAGGAGGTGTCCTGACCTATCCACCATTTCTAAATGTTTTAAAATGTTTTTGAAAATTTTGATTGTAAATTAATTTCAGCTGTTCGCCCACTGGCTTAGGAGTATTGACACTGCTGAGAGTACACTGCATTTGGGATGAAGACAAACCTCTTGTAAGGTCTGTTGTAATCACAAGTAGCCAGAAGTCACATATACATTTAGTTGTATGTACTTAGTGTTCACCGATGTAGGGTCTGTAGTATGATGTTCCTATAATACCCCTTCACTCGTCCTAAGTTGTTTCATTGTTGATAACTACAAGAAACACACTTTGAATTTTCATCTTGCAACCAACCCATGACAAAACTTGTCAAGTTGTGCTATGTGTTGATTTTCCCAAAAAGTAACTATCTTAATATATACTTTCAGCCCTGAATATATATTTGATTTTCTCCACTCTTGATAAATCATTATTAAACTGACTGGAACCTAGCACTGATGCGACCTTGACAAAAACTGTTAATAAGATTTCCTGATCAAGGAAAATGTTCTAAAAGACCAACATCCTCAAACCAATCCTGACTGATAATTGTTCATAACATACAAGGCCTAATGTAAACCAGTTGATAAAACTTATCTTGATAATATTCATATCACCACCCAGGCACACTGATGCAGCAAAGTAACATCACATGTGGCCCAATACTTCAAACAGCAGGTGAAGCACCTGCAAAATGTAGGTCAGTCGACCAGTCTTTAGACATCAACTGGGTATGAATGAAGATGTTTCAGTAGTAAAACATTTTATCTTGAGTCAGTCATGTTTTGTAGATAGTTATCCTTCTACTACAGTCCATTCATACAAAATGACCCTTAGTAAATTAGTATCAGCCTGGATCTAAGCAAATGATTCACTGCTTCTGTTTGACCTTCACTGACCTCTGTGAGTGGCTGCTGTGGGATGACCTTCGGTGACCCCTAACAACCTTATCAGCTATACCTACACATCCATCTGCTACTGTTTCCCTTTATAGAACACTTGAGGATGATTTTGGATTTTCATGTTTAACTGACCTAGTGTCGACATGGTACACCTGAGACCTCCAAGGCCAAGACAAACAATCACTTTTTCCATAATGACCTACTCCGACCAGACACTCACCAGTAAAAGCTTGCTTGTAATTTTACTTCTTTGGTCATACAACAAAACCATCAGCATGACCAGATTTAATAATTCTTTAAAATGTGTTGTAACACTGAGACTGTTGCTGGCTGGAGGTTGTAAGTTGCAGAAGAGTTGGTTTGTGTAAATACTTATGAAGTTTTCTTGTACTTACTTTTTGGTTTAAGTCATAAAAAGAAAAGAACTTGTATTTGAGGAGGACAAAATCATTGTCCCGGATGCCCTGCTCCATCAGAGATTTAGAGGAATCCAGCCACCTGTAACACACAAAATACTCTATATTGTTTACTTAATAATACTTGATACCAAAGTCAGCATTCACTTCCTCATTATTTAACTTTTTGTATGGCTTTTTCTTAAGTAAACATTTACTCTTTCAGTTGTAGTCAGAAGGAGATATACCTGCAGAAATTTGAAGAAAATTTTGACATTTTCAAATAGGGTGAAACCTCAGATTAAATGAATGAGAACGTTTTGTTCATAATAAAAGACTTATTCATAAATCAACCAACTTTTATTAAGTTAAGACACAGCAGAATCTGAGAAGGTTGTAAAGAATATTTATTATTTACATTCCTGTATGATAATGTATTCCTTTGTACCTTTGCACTAGGTTACAGACTGTTAAAGGAACCAGACCTATACAGGGTAGGACATGAGGAGACAATGGTGCAATGTGGTCATCCGGGTCATATGGCTGCCAGCTGGGCACCAACATACCAGACAGTCTACTCATTCTATATCTTCCTAATCCTGACATGTTCAAATGTTGGTCTCATTAGCTTATCAAACAAACTTGGACCTAAATACCCTGTAATACATATAATCAACCCCGTCTACAGCTGGGTACAATCAGTGTGCAGCAGTAGACGCATACAATCACCCATCTGGTAGACACACAACGTATATCTACACAGTTTTCAGGAGCCTCCCAATCTCCCCGACTCTGCTATCTATCCCTCCAGCCTCATCTTATGCACATATTTCATTTTTTATGTTCTGGGGGGGGGAAAACATCTGCATATTCTCATTAAACTCCAATGTAATTACTGTGTAAATGATTCATTTTCACTTGGGAGAAATTTCGCAGAAAAAAGAAAGGGTAATAAAAATAGCAATGAACACAAAACATAAAAAAAATCCTGAACTCATTTTGGAAGTTTGGCTATCAGCACAAGGATGTAATAGGGATGCTGTATATATCAATGTGGATATCTTATCTGGAGGCTACATCCTGACACATAGCGCCTCTACCCTACCCTGGTTTACTACACAAGCCCTACGTACCCAACCCTCCAGATCTGTAGTTTACATAACTAAGCCCACAGATACACAATCTTGCCTGACTCAGCTTCTGCCACCAAGAGATAACCGGTGATGTGCCTAGTCCCTTACAAAGTACCTATATCTACTCTGTATGCATTAGGCTATCACATCCAAGTAACTTACAACCTACCATTATCTTCACCATACTGCATTACAATATCGATAAAGATACACAACAAAAACTTTCCGATAACTGTTTTTTTACATTTTGACTAACCTAACACTTAAAGTTATATACAGATTTAGATCCAGGGTGTTTCAAATGACTTCAGTGCTAGCTTTTCCTACATGTGGACTATATATAAACAGACACAAATGGGTGGTTCTACTGACATGATCCATTTTTTGATAGTATTAATCTTTTTAAGCCACAAATTAATAAAGACTTATACTTGCAAATTCTGCAAAAACTTTTATTCCAAACAAAACAGTTTTGAAATGCAACCAAAATGTTGTATGTTTGCATATTTTTAATAACTGTTCGCTTTGTGTTAAAGATTTATCATATCATTATGTAAATGTATTTTCCCATGGAATGTTGAAATGCCAGGGAAATGCCACTGAAATGTTTCAGCTCTATAACGTTTACTGGAGTGTTTACCCATTGGTTATGTGTATGCCAGTAAAATGTTATATCCTGTATCCTGTTAGGGGACAATCGAGACCAACGCCCTGCACACTGTTCACGACAAATCTTGCTAAACACAAACTTCCTTTATATCACTTCAAGTCACCACAATGATCTAAGCTATTTCTATCCACACAAAATACTGATACTTATGCTGTATTAATGAAATTTCAACAAAATTAAAAATTAATATATGCATACATGCTGTAAATAATACATACAGCTATAGCATTACCAGGTTTTATTTAGGATTTTTTCATATTGATAATCATTAAAAGAATTTCAAATTTAAATTAATTAATTTCATTAATTATACAAGACAATAACAGCATTGAAGGCAATTAACTATTCAATTGGTCTATAACACAAGTTAAGTTAATGCCAAGTATTTCTGACATTCTACTGACTAAATTACCAGAGACATTGTTAATTATATCAGATGTGTTTACATAAGTAACTAATTACTGAATACACAAAATAATGAAGAAAAAAAATATTACGGTGAAAACGAAAATTGTTCATTAACAGAAATAGGCCAATTACTCATGACATTATGAGTGTGTTATAAGTATATATAAAGGGAAAGTACACCGACAAATTCTGCGGTACATTATGTGATTTAACTACACAGATTTGACCTACTGATGTGGTGCCAAGTTTGCTTGTACTATAAAGACCGAAGTTCATTCCAGGCTAGCTACTCATAATTTACTGTGGTCCTTTCCACATTTTTTGAGTTTCATCTATACCAGAGGAAATCATAGGGAGAACGAGACCAAATCACAATCACCTAAGCGCTTATTTTCTAAATAACTGTTTTCCATTGCAAAAGAGGGTACACCGCAGGACATCATACAGTAATCAATTAGCTAAAGCATTTTGTACACGAAACATTGGTCTCTTCAGGAGCACAGGAGAATAGCTACGAGTACCAAGAGTAATGAACTCTATCATTTCCTACATCATTTATCGGCAAGTACATCAAAAGAATTTTGACGATGTATGTTATTGCAATATTACACACCTTGGCTTCCCAAACTTGTTAACTGGAATTAGTGTAGTACAGTATCTAATCACAGGGAAGGGGTATCCCAAAAAGCACAGGAAGATTCCAGAAAACTAGCTATCAAAGGTGTCTACCAAGACTGCCAATAGACTCCTATAACCCTTGAAGTTGCCAACTTTAACAATTTCCTTTACGAAGGTGCTAGAGTGAAACTTTTACTTACGAGTAATTAATTCTAGCTTTCTCTACATAATTCTTTGGCTTGTAGAGGTAGGGTTGAGCGTCTCTGATGGACACTGGCGGACTGTTGGCGAGAGCATTCTCCATACAGCTTTCAAAAGACAGACTGTACATGGACCCTGGTGACATTGTCCCGTTGGCGTTGAAGGTGCTGTTGAACGTATTATAGGGCGACACAGAATTTGCACTATAGGAGCTGACTCCAGGGGTCATTGTAGGTCCTGGGGTCAAACCTGGTGTCCTACTTAATGTATTCTGAAAACAAAAATGCTCAGGCTCAACGTATATGCATATAAGTTGTGATTTTCTTTAATATCAGTAAATATTTTTCATACAAGTATTCTGGGGTGAATCAAGTTGCTTATTTGGTACTACAGTACTTGTTCTTAACAAAATACCAGGATTAGTATGAACATTATTTATTTTCTGTTCATTTTAGCTTAATCTACTACAAAACTTATCTCTGAAAACCATCCAGAACCAAGGGAGACTACTCTGATCTGTGATTATGGGCTTGTGTTTTTGAAAGGGAGAACATACATTAGGTTATGAGGAGACTTTTCTGTCTTGTGTAGGCAGACTTGCATAATGTGGGGTGCAGACTATTCTATCTTTTTTTCCTTGCATTAAGGGGAAGACAACTCTACTCTTTTTTAATGGACCTACATTAGGTAACTGAAAATCGGCTCTGACTTTAGAAGGACTTAAATTAGGTGAGGGAGAGACAATTCTGTCCTGTGATGGTAGACTTGCCTTGGAATAGAGGGAGACTTCTCTGCCCTGTGTTGGTGGACTTACGTTAGGAGAGGGTCCTGCTGGACTCCTGCTGAAAGGACTCAGCCTATCCAGACTGCCGGACGATGAGTGATGCACAGTACCGTTTCCATTCACACCCATTACCAATTCATCCTTCGAGTCTTTCTTTTTCTTTTGGTTTAAATTTTCTTTTATACTCTTCTTTAGGTCATCTTTGTCCAGGTACCTCATAATGGATAGTTCCTCGGGATGTCGTATACCTTCAAAGAAAACATCATTATACCAGTCACTGATATATTCAACGATGTGAAAATGCTCGGCACTTACACCCTCATTTTTTAAACCCTCTTAGTCTTTTCTCATTATACTTGTAAGTGCTTTTTGGGTCTTCTTTGGCCGACATTAAACAAGCACAGGCTGAATTGCTCTTTCTGTATAACGTTGGTAAAAATGTTTTTTTTAAAATATCAAAATTTTTGTATACTTTACTACTTCTATTTTCTTTGAAAAATATAACTGTTTTTGTTGTGCCTAATTTAATGTTTTGGTTGGAAGTTCAGTGGTTGGCCATGTTTGGGGTATTGATGAAGCAGCATGGAGAGTACAGATACAGTTTATTTGGCCTGAAGTCATGTAACTTGGCACTAACAGAATGTGCTGCAAAGTCTGCCAGAGAAAACACCATCAGTGAAAAGCCAGCTAATTTCATTAAAACTGTTTTCAATAAACACATCAGCTTGTTTGGTATAGACGTTGGGCATGAGGTCCATTTGGTAAGTTTATGAGACCTTATCTGACAATTTGTGTCTGCTAAGACCAGGAGTTCCTTTATAACTGTATTGATTTACCATTTGTATAAACACTGAAGATGATAGGGAACAACCTTCAGCTATAGCCGACTGTGAAGGATGCACACAAAATTGCACACCATGCCAGAAATCAACCATTTCAAGAAGATACGGCCTGTCTTTTATCTGTAAATCCATCAGGTTGGTTACACACACTGCTGCACAATGCCTAAAGTTTTGTGTAAACTCACCAAGGAAAATCAATTCTGTTTCATCTCCTGGCAAATTTACTTTGCAAATATTTGAAATACCATACCACCAGTGAGTTGGTTTATCTATTTACACTGTACAACACAAGTTTAATGAATTAGTATGCCTTTAAGCAGGATCTTCTCCAGTCCAGGATGTTTATAAATTACTGGATATTATATAATGTGTCTGTAAGACACGACACCCTCTAGATGTGTTATAAAAAGGAACCTGCGGGAACACTTGGGAACTATACTATCATAGAATCTGTGTAAATAAACTTTCTTTGGGACTGTACTTAACATCAAATAGGTTTTATTTTAAAACACTGTATTTTCACAACAATACCATATTTTGAAAATCACTCATAGGTCCAGAAGTCTTATCATAAAATGTACTTATCATAAAATGTAGTACATTTTATATCCTTTTATGTACATGCAATGACCTAGCAATTATGAAGTTGGCTTATGGGCAGATTTCTAATGCAGTTTCTATGCCAGGATATGTATTTGAAATAGGATCAGGGGCCTGGGATTGGTTTATATCTGATTATATGCCTAGGTAATACAGTGTACTTCTTGGACCTGCTCCCTAAATATAGAGGTCTGTGTGTATATTGAAGACCAGTGTAGGTATGTACTTTATGTGCAGGAAGTGGTTGGTGTATGTTGTGTTTGGGCCTGTTACCTATCCATCACCACCCTCCCTCACACTGGACAGACAGGGCCTGTTGCCCAGAGCTACACCAGCTGTTGTACATGTACCACAGTTATATATACATCATGGGTCTTAATAAGTTTTTAAAGAAGATCAACATCACAGAGTTCCAAGAGGAAAGAGAATCACAAGGTAGCATCCCATTTCCTACGATCTGTTTCTGACTGCCAATGTGCAAGTTAAGTTCCCAAGATGAACCCCAGAGTGCAAAGCAAACAAAGAGTATTTAGTTCATAATGAAAGTCACCCCACAGAGTGTCCTAGTTCTCCATGAATGTCCCCACCCCTGGTCCTCAGAAGTTCTAGTTCTCCATGAATGTCCCCACCCCTGGCCCTCAGAAGTTCTAGTTCTCCATGAATGTCCCCACTCCTGGCCCTCAGAAGTTCTAGTTCTCCATGAATGTCCCCACCCCTGGCCCTCAGAAGTTCTAGTTCTCCATGAATGTCCCCACCCCTGGCCCTCAGAAGTTCTAGTTCTCCATGAATGTCCCCACCCCTGGCCCTCAGAAGTTCTAGTTCTCCATGAATGTCCCCACCCCTGGCCCTCAGAAGTTCTAGTTCTCCTTGAATGTCCCCACCCCTGGTCCTCAGAAGTTCAAAGTAAATCACCCTCGGCCCCGCCTGAGTTCACAACAAACAACAACCAAATGTCCCTCGTTCACCAAAATTGTCAGCCCTAGAGTGCCCTAGTCCTAATCAAACAGTCATAATTTACAATAATGTAATCTGAAAGCATCCAGTTTCAATAGATGTTATCATGACCATCCACGAGTTACTCCCCTTGAAGAGTTCTTGCCTGAAAATGCACAAGTCTCGCGAGAGAATGCGAGGATACGGGGGCAAACCAATCTGCCATGTGTAAACAATATGCCCCACCTTCACTGTATTGAACCAACAAAATTAACTCACAAGAATAGAGGTCAAATAAAATGCATTTAGTGATGACATTCCAATCAAATTGTTCGTCCAAAACAAGTCTTCTGACGTTTCATTTACATAAAGGTAACACACGATACTCTGTACGCCGCTGACGGTCCGTCACAGCTGTGACGCTTTAGCTTCGTCCTCTTTTTCAATATCTGACCAATTTAACATGTCTGCTTGCTATCATAGGTGTACTATAGCTCCCCTTTTTCTTATTTAGAGTAGATGATACCTTTTGACTTTAAAATATTACCCAATGCATTACATGGAAGTTTGTGGAAATTTGTATCTGAATGTTTTGACGCTGCCATGTTGTTTATATATCCGTTGCCCCAGCAAGTACAGTTAAATCACCTCCTATTTGAAGAGTTCCACTGGTCGCGATATCATCTATTGAACATCCCAGAATGAAGATCCAGAATATTGCTACTTCCTCTCAAAAATAAACAGCACATGCATGGATATCACTATATGCCCCCCTAACCACATAAAATGGCTTGGGGCATAAAAACCTTTGTTTATACATATATACATACTGTAAAAGATTTCTAGATGGTTTCAAATCTCTTCATAGCAATCAGTCTTATATGATATAGGTGGCAATCATTTCAGAAAATGCTTCGAAATATTTTGTAATGATAAAATCTATTGTTTGATCTTCAAATTACAAAACAGGACAAACACAAAACAGCCTGAACAATTGTTGTGCATTAATACTTTTCAGTTGGCGAGCTTCGGCCTGATTTCATACTTTATTGTATTGTGTCTGATATAATCCAACTGTGATATTAACGTAATCGATAATGTCACTTCCCGCGAAATCAATTTCCCTTGTGAATACTGGTTGGATTTCCACCCATCAAGTAGAAATAATATGACAGGCTATTTTGATAACAGAATCAAAGTTTGAAATTACGATTCACCGATACCTGGTATTAGTTCCCAGTGATTGCCACAGGTGTCTAAGGTATAATTACCAATGATTTGCCATTGTTACTGAAGTCAAGTCATTGATTATGTCCTGTCACTAGCCTTAGCTACGTACAGCCACCATGTCCAAGACCAATACACAACACTAACTGATGAAAAACAACCTTCCTAAGCCAATTTCATTCCTGCAAAGCTTAAATATAATCAAAAGTACATGATTCATCAATATCAAAGCAGCAAATGTTATCCATCATGTACTTATAAACCCGGATGAATGATCCAGCTACATATTTCTATTGTGTATTTTGTAGGCTGCTATATATGTACTATGTAGGATGCTGACCTTTCATAGTTCCTCAATCTCACATATCATATTTTATGTAAGTTAAAAGCAAAAACATACCCGCATTAATTCTAAGTCAAGGCTTCCATTTTGAATACCTATCAGAATCTCTCCTATCTATCAATGAAATTGGGTAAAAATAGCAAGCTGGTGTTCCAAAACCTCTTTGTGATAAGAGATCACCTAAATAGTGATGGACTGTACCAAACAATAGGCCAAGGCTAATATATAGCTCACCTAGTATTACCAGGGTCTAATTTCCTTTTATTATCCAGGTGAGGTAACTAACTTAAATACAAATGAACATACTTTGATTCATTAATACCATATTTAGGTCACTGTGATCAGATCTTTTATGTGCAACTTCATAAATAAGAAAGAATACCCTGGTGTGAACATTATTATACCCTTGTATAATGCTTCGTCTATATCTCCAGGCTTTCAGGCCACCACTGGTTAGGATTTGTATGTAAGTACATGTACACTAGTGTTTGGTATATATGGAAGTTAATACTTCCGTTGGCAGCGTTTGTGACACGGATTTTCCATTTTCGTAATTATTCATTGCATTGTCCCTAAGAGCATACACATCTGTGATGTTCTCTCAAAGCCACCACAGGAAGGAAATATTTCTAACAGAAAATCTTTCTGAATTGATTTTTTTTTACTGACTACAAAATCGCTGTCCACAACTGACTAAAGCACAGAATTGTCCAAAGCATTATCTAATAACTTTCACAGCTCTGCCAGACATTTTTGTGTGGAGGACTCGTGAGAGGCCGGGAACCAAACACATTACAGCAAGGATGATAGGAAAAACACAAAGTTCTGTCTGATCCATACAAACACAAAAAGTGGACAGTCACACTGTTCCAGCGCCATCAAAATGGAAAAATAGGATGATGCATCTAAATGATAAAAGTGATGAGGCAACCAGAGAGAGTTTTATCTCCTGCAGTGAGGTTCATGCAGTGCTCCCTATGGTTGGAAATGTCAGTGGAACTAGTGAGAAAATATCAAGCAAATTTAGAAATAACCTGAATCCTCATATCCTGTGACCCTTTAACAAGTGTAGTAAGTAATTGAGGAAGCTATCAAACAAACGAGAGATGCCTACAACCAACCAATGATCAATGATGATTTAATCTGTACCAAATTGCTGATTTTACTGACAATAAATCCCTTTTAATGAATATATAATCAAATGAAACTGAACATAGCTAGACATGGTTTGAAGTCAAACCATCAGAACTGCACACAACTACTGATTCATGAAACAATATAATATATTCTTCATTTTTTTAAGTAGCCCTATGTTTTTTTCAAAGCATCTTTGCAACAAATGTTTTTTTTTCCTTTACCTTCAAATTTGCAGGACTGTCACTGTGTAATTACACAGAGCAAATAGCTTACAGCAGTTTGATCGGTAGTAGTTTGATTGGTATCTTACCTAATTCTTTACAGAGCAGTATGACAGCTGAGAAAACATTCTTTGAGAAGTCCATTCTTTGATCGATGATCTGCAGGTCAGGAAGCTGCACTCGCACATTTTTGTGCATGGGTGTAAAGTGTAGTTTGGCATCAGCCTGTACATTGTACTGGTTTAGAGTTGACCTTGACCTTGTCAACCATGTGTTTCTCTCCGGCCACCACAGTGAATGATCTGACCAGTCCATTGCAATATCTGGAAAACAGAATGAATTTAAATTAGTAAAATGTTCATACCGGTAACTCAATAAACATCATAAGACAAATGTATTACCCAAATAGCTTCAAGATTTCCCTTCATTGAAAATTGAGGGTCATCAATAAATATTTGGGGTTGTCATAAATTATAATTTTCAGTATTCATTTCTTCAAGTCATATACTGGTATATCATTAAATTTTTGAGACTTGATATTTTTAAGTTGTCATTTCAGGGGGTCATGGGGACACAGTTTTCATATTTTAGGGGTCCTTTAATGGAAAATGGGGGTATTTGAAGAAGGATTTTGCTTCATGTAAATCCCTGCTTTCTCTATTTGCCAGTTACATACATTTTTAAATGGGAGTATCAAGATATTTAGTGGGAGCCTCTATAACTCCTGGTGAACCATTTTCCCAATTGCTGTTATTAAGGAAAACCATAGTACCAATGCCAGTATAATGGAATTGATAGTATCATTACTGTATCATGATAAACCATTGTACAGACACCAGTGTCATGGAAGAACATTGTATCATTGATGGTATCATAGAAAACCATTGTACTAGTAATGTTACCATACCTTACACCTATAGCTTTACTTCTGGGTCAACTTGAAAGAAAGTGATATCATAACACACTGACATTTACAGTATACATAACACAATGGCTTGCTTTAGAGGAATTCGCACATGTCACTGACCTTGTGCTCGGTGAATACATTTAAATCTCCTTAAATGATCAGGTTTAAATATTTAAATAGCCCAGTCTTGTTGTACCGAGTAATCCTATTCAGCTTACCGCTGATCAATTATAAGATAAGTAACAGAATGTAATCAAACCAAAAACCCTGTACATTTGTTAGTCTCTCTGTCTCCCCTGAGGTGCCAACTACCCTATAAGTCTCCGAGCAGCACACTCCAGTATTGACAAAGTAAACATTTATGTCAACTATAAAATGGATTGCATACAATTTCAATTAGACTGGCCACCATCTCTAGAATATTAAATAATTAAGAAAAAACGAACTCTAACAATTTTGATCACTTGGATGTCTTCATAAAAACTTGGGGGCTGGTGGCCAGTCTACATTTCAATGGATGTAATCAATCTCATAACATTAAGTCAATCAATTACTATTAATACCTTTACTTACTCTGAAGACACTACGATTAGTGGATTGCTCATCAGTTCCCTTTGTAAACACCTGTCATTGCATTTAAAACCATTCTTATCGACATTTATACTGGCCTGTCATGACAATTGCCAAAAAACTAACAGAATGTCATATATACCTACTGAAGTTAACATAGATAATCTCAAATGTACAAATATGTAACTACCAAGAATGAAAAACAAAAAGGTTCACCAGCTGTCACACCTGGAATCTACCTGTCATCATGACATCTACATATCCCAGTACGTATTTTATAACTAATCCCCAAACTTAAAACCAGGATTAACACTCCCAAATAAATTAGGCTAATATGAATGCATGTTGAGTTTTACTTTTTGCAAATCAAAATATATATTCCTCACTTTGATTTTTTGCAGGTAGCATTTTCATCTGTCTGATCAGTTTTAATTTTAATTAACTCATTTTTTTTCTATCCACAGGTGTACATACCATTGTTGTTATATTGATAAAGAACAAGTGACAGTTTTTGTTTATATTACATCTGAACTTCCAACCCTCCGTTTTTCCTTTACATTAAAACACCTCACAGTTGTATACAACTCATGATCAGTATAGCATCACATTAAAGCACCTCACAGTTGTATACAACTCATGATCAGTATAGCATCACATTAAAGCACCTCACAGTTGTATACAACTCATGATCAGTATAGCATCACATTAAAGCACCTCACAGTTGTATACAATTGTTATTTTAGAAAAGTTTTAAATTTACCTCAATCATGTGATGTACCATTAAGACACACGAGTATAAAATACAGGGGCTGAATCATACAGGCTACAGTTACCCATTGGTAATGGTACATAGGAATCAAAGTTCTATATCTGGAGGCAGTCTCTAAATCAAGATTTTTATCTAAATCAGTACATGCCATATGTTAAAGGTAATTGCTATCAAGTGCTTACTCATTTTCCTCCATCAACTTTTCCTTGCCCTTGTTCACTGTAAACCTAATATACAAACTTTATAAATGAATCCTTTTAATATAGACCTAGCTGGAGGTACTGACATTGAAAAATCATATTTAAGTTATTTTGATATTAAATTAACTACATTTTTTACGAAGGGTATAGTGAGATTTAGATTGAATTGAATCAACTTAAAATCAATTAAGTATGCGATAGTATGTACCAGGGAGCTGAGTGGTAATTAGCTACATGCCGTGATAAAAGTCGGGATAAAAGTCGATCTAGATAGGAAAGTCTAGTTTATCAATACATGTAAATGGCAGGGAAGATATTCCCCAGTTGTATATCTTACAAGTTTCTATGCATATTCTGGTGATCATGCTGAGTGTATGTAAATGGCTGCAGGTACAGGTTATATTGGTATGTGTGTGTATACAGACATTTCAGTAACAGTATGTTGAGGATGAAGCCTCTAACCAATTAATAGTCTTCAGCCTTGTACATGTTTACGCATAGTTCTAGGCAATCTTACGAACATACTCCCACTCCACACACCCCTTCCCGGAACTGCATGTACCATTACAGCAAAAATTTGGAATCTGTTTTTCAGATGTTTATAAAGATGTTTACAATGGTTCATGTCTCAACTTCATATACATAATGAAATTGCAAAATTAAATCATATTTACGAAATATCTATACTGAACAAAAAAAGAAACGCACAAAGTTCCCTCCCCCCCCCCCCCCCCCCCCCCCCCCCCCCCCCCCCCCCCTTGCAGTACACCTTAGCTGTAAGGAAATAATGAAACATTTGGTCAGGTATTACATCAAGAACGATCTCCCTTCTCAACAATCTACCCTAAAATCAGCCAAGCGTGACGATGTCATTGTGTGACTTTGTGAGCTTCTTTAGTCCAAATCACGTGGCATGATCAAGCCAAGCCAGAGTTTTTCAAACAAATAATCTCAACTGATACTCTAAGTTCAGCCACATTAATTTTCCACATTGTCATTTTGATTTCGCCATTGACTGAGATGCCACGCTTAACGCAAATTCAGAGGGGAAGAGCAATTGCGATGTTGATGGATGGTCATAGCCAAACTGCTGTCGCACGGCAGTTTGGTGTTGGCCCGTGTACAATTAACCGTCTCTGTACACGTTTCCGTGCTACTGGTTTAGTTTCCGATCGTCCCAGGAGCAGTCGTCCACGTGTAAAGACCACACGACAAGACAGGGCGATTTGATTGTCGCACTTGCGCAACAGATTCAAGACTGCTGTAGAGACTGCATCGCATACCTTATAGGTACTCATGGCAGACCCATTAGTCCTCAAACTGCCAGGAACCGCTTGAGTGCCGAGAGAATCATTGCGCGCCGACCTTATGTCAGGCCACCTCTGACACCACATAGGCGGCAAGTGCGTCTTGACTGGATGCGCAGACATGGCCCGAATAGGTTTGGGATGCGTCGATGGAGGCGTGAGATGTTCACCGACGAGTCTAGATTCTGTCTGTATCACTCAGACGGAAGAAAAAGGGTATATCGCTGATGCGGTGAGCGTTTCGCCGACGCATGCGTGGTTGAACGCGATAGATTCGGTGGGGCTTCTGTAATGGTTTAGGGAGGCATCTCACATGGAGTAAAATCCCCCTTAGTGGTCCTGGATCAAAACCTCAATGCCGTTCGATACAGAGACCAGATCCTCCAACCACATGTCCTTCCACTTCTCAGACGTCATAACCTAATTTTCAAGCAAGACAATGCTTGACTTGCTCGACTGCATGTTGCCAGAGTCTGTCGTGATTTTCTCATGGCAAACAATGTTCAGCCTCTGGAATGGCCCCCATATAGCCCCGACATGTCTCTCATTGAGCATCTGTGGGATGAACTGGACAGGCGTATAAGGAAACATAAAAAAAAAAAAACTAACCGCGCCCAGTTGATCGCAGCATTAACACAAGAATGGAACAACATTCCTTTAAGGCGAATAAATGTTCTCATGAATTCAATGCATAGGAGAATCCGTGCAGGGGTTCGTGCAAAAGGTGCCCACACCAGGCACTGAAGTGTCATTTTGTTTTAGCGGGTATCCCACTTTGAGTAACTACTGATGACACGAGTGACATCACACAAACTTTTCTTCTACAGTATTTACTGTAAAGAGTAGACTTGTCCCTTCATATTGATATAAAATTTTGTACAAATTTCCCAAAATATCATAGGCTATTGATTGCATAATTTAATTGTGCGTTTCTTTTTTTGTTCAGTATACATTCTTTGAATGGGGCATATGTGTATAGTTTAGAAGTGTGTGAGAAAGTACACCTAAAATGGCCCCAAATACATGGAATAAATATAAGCCATGATCAATGTTTGATGTAGCTAATTGATTTCTAAGTTAGCTGTCAGGGACTTGTACATTCAATAGCATTCACAGTGCCAAGGCAAGTGTACCTACACCTTAACATGTATGTATAACATGAATTGATCAATGGCCTTCACCTAACATATATATGGTATATAGAGAGAGAGAACAACATGATCAGATCAAATATACACAGATAACAAAGCTATAACCTTAACAAACTTTTTTTTTATTTGTTCTTAATAAATTTCAATTCAAATGTTATTGATTACCATGCATGGTCACATACAACTAATTATAACTGAAACTATTAAGTGACCTTGACCATGTACATTTAGTCAGTGACCTTGTCCAAATCTAGTGACCTCCACCTTTTGATCCTGCCAATCAATGATCTAATCATGACATCACTTGATACTAAACTTGTTCATCATTTCTGGCCATTAGCTGGAACACCACAGACAGCTACATGATTGTTTGGAGTATGTTTTGCTTTTAAATTGATTATCGCTGTCTCCCAGTAACATCAGCATCAAATTGTAAACATCAAAGCTCCCCACAACAAATGGGTCTAACTTCGATTTCTTCTGTATCATGTGATACGGCTGCTTCATCAATCCACCAATTACTACTCCATCCATATCTACCAGGCACATACAGCTTAAAGTACAACACAGATTTATTACTGCCAACAATCCTATTCAGCAACAGACACTACATCAATCAGCTTTCAACTCAGGAATGAAATCAATGAAAGCAAGACAGGACATACCCGAAATGAGTTTCAAAGTATAATTATCTAATTTATTACATGAACAAGTCATCAAATATCTTATGAAAGAAATATGAGTTTCTGCATGTTCATCATAAGGCTAACTAGAGTCAGACTTTGTGCACGTCCATCTTGCTATAGCTAACTGTAACTTTTTATGTTACAGGATTGAACAATACTGCACGTTAAGGAGAGCCGTTGATATAAAGTGAATCAAACAAAAACTGTTGCACATCTGTTGGGGAGCTGTTACATTGTAAATGTATCCTTATAATGTTAAACTAGGTAGGGTGTCTACTTAAACACAACATGTTACTCCACCACCAGCTAATGCCAATACACAGCTGATGGCATGGTAACACCAAAACCCATCTCCAGATATAAGCTGGTTTCTGTAATAGATTGAATTCCTCCTGTAATAAATCATAAGATTAAAGATACAAACGTGTTGTTTATTACAGGTGACGTTACATCACCATTCTGAGTGATACTTTGTAGCAGAGCTCAATCCTAATGACGTAATGTACGTTTATATTACCACAGTAAATGTAGTTAACAAACTTGTAATGCATGGAAGCCAAATGCAAAGTACACTGTACATGAATGTAAAAGTCTGCTTTCCACTTTCCTATCTATCCCAGATTTTAGTGTATAAGTCTTTTTCTCTCACTAATTTTAAATATGCGTTTGAATCTAAAATGCTTCATAACTTTAAAAAAAAAAAAATACAAACAAGGAAACATTGATTAACCGTTAGCATCCATGTTGGTAAATGAATATTTTATATTGATGGTTTTGTAGAAATAGCAGGATGTTGTTTTAGTTTTGGGGTTCCCTCCTATTTTTGTTTGTTTCAACTTGACATATAATCCAGAGACAGTATCAACACAGACACTGTGTGTTTGCATCAATATGATCAGACAGCTGATAGTGTCTAGCTTCCCATTTCAGGCTCCAAAATATGAGCTTTGGACTGAAAACAAAATAAAGTGTAATTATGATTGATGACTTTTACATCAGTAAATATTTGTATGTCCAATCCCTACCTATGTAAACAACATGTGGGAAGCGATGTCTCCTAGCCCCTCCTATCACCACATAAATCAACAAAAACAAACTCAAGCCCACCACAATCATTAATCAAAATATCATATGTCAAAGACTACAATACAAGTTATTAATTTCAATTTTTGACAAGGAAAAAATCATAATACATTAATTTGTATTTCAATATTTAGGTATTCTCTAAACATGTTTGTTGTTTTAGAATTATTTCCTTGAATATTGAGTATTTTTTTGGTATTATTGAATAAATACACGTGCATAAAAATGCATGAACATTGAACATGTACAATTATCATATTTGCAATAACTTTAAAACATTCAATTGTAAAACAGAAATAAACTAATATGTGATCTTGCTTCAGGCAATTAAATCTTCTTCAATCTCATTATTATAATTGAGTTTTATTAGAATGACAATTTTAACGAAAGCCATAATGATGTCATCAATCTGTTACTGAATCACGAGAAACACATTCTAATGATATCTGAGGATCCCTTAATGTATTACTACTAAAAGAGCCATATGCCTGGTACGAAATTTGATGGTAGAATAGAAATTACTTGATAATGACGAAACCATGACCCGAGTACCAGCAATAGAAACATGACTTAACTGAACGAGAACTCTTTACACAATGATTTATCTTCTTTCATCGATATATGGCTCTTTGTATTTAATTATGTAACAGAGTAATGATACTTTGGGCATGATTCAGAAGTGTATGTCAATACTATTAATGTATCATTGACTATGTACTGTACTAATTAACATCAAAGATCAGATCTAGGATAACCCTATCTGAGATCACACCACATGCATGACATCCGCCCCTATCAGTGCTGCTGGTAAAAGACTTTGGCATGCCTGTCTACAAGACTGAACGAGGGGTGGGGAGGGGGAGGGGCACTGATGTGATCAGCAGGGAACCTGATGGACACATCAGATATTCCACATCACTGCACTGTGTAATGAGTCGTGTGCACACCCTGTCATATAATACCTGTTCTGCATATATGTAGGCTGCCAAGGAAAGGTGCAATGAGCCAACCATAGGAAGGTCAGATCTGACAGAATGTACACTGCACTTGAAGTTTATATACACGATTATTCTTGTTCCAAAGCAGTTTATATACATGATTGTTCTTGTTCCAAAGCAGTAAATGTAAAGATGCAATTTTTTTCATTCAATACCAGCTGAATATGTTGTTCAATAAAGTTATGATGTCAATTCCATCTAGACACAACCTCGTCGATCTCGATCTATACCTCATCAAGACACAATTGCAATCACACAACTCAAGCAGAGGGATATAAAGTTGAAGCCAGCGATCATGATCAGAGATGGTAATGGCAATGCCACAGTACCACCAGCCAAAGGGGTTATCAAGTACAACATTCCTGATTGTAAACATCTACCAAGTAGAAACATTCCAGACCTGGGCCAATAGCTGATAGCTAATACCAAATATTCATTGATTTCAAGGCAAGAAAGGAAGCAATGAAGACCCTTGTCAGATAAACCACCAAGTCTAAATGCAAATATTTGTTTAATCAAATACCGGTACGGTACCTTACATCATGTTTGGCGTCTACTCTTAAATGGACCTCATATCTCAACAATAAAATGAACGAATCAAGCCAAACTGTGCATGAAATTGTGGACTATTCTGTGAATATTGAATACTTATCAATATAAAGACATGAGTTACATTTGAACATTTGGAATTTTTCCCCCTCATTAATTAGGACAAAACAAAAACGGTATTTGATTTAATCGGGAAAGGTTAGTGAGGCGTGATGTAAGGTTTGATATGATATGTTTGTAATGTATTCAATCACAAATGTGACCTGAATAATTCCAATCCTTATACAGGTAATGGAGCGTGTCTTAGTCGACAAATACAGATCTTTATCGCAGCTTTATAAACACTAAATACATGGATTGCTGTATACTGCATCGGCTTTCCACAATAACATTCCTCAAACATGTGTAGTTGTTAATTACATCTGTTTTAAATATAATGTTGATAACTTACCTACACTGTCTTGTAACTTACATGACGTATACAATTACCTCCACTATTTGATTACCTTCATGTCTCATTTTTATGACAATGGAAATAATTTTGAAAGTTGAAATGTTTTAAACACATGTTTTAGGGAATTCTATTTCATTTCAATAAAAGCTGATGCACTTTGTATATATGTATCAAACATGAAAATAGTTGTCAAATTTAACAGGTATCCAATTTAAAACACACACAACATATATCATGCACAGTATTGTACACACATGTATGTGTATTTAAACAATTGACAGACTTTGGTGGTTTGACTAAGTGCATGAGCTGATGGAATTTTACATTTCGCTGCACATTATGACATGTGAAAGTTATCGGCAATGTTGCAATGACCAAGTTATTACACTATTGTAATCTGACATGAATTAAAACAAATTTTTAATTTTCAAGTGTAGGGAAAAATTCATGAGCTCACTCAATCAAACAAGTGATGGCTTTCCCGGTTTCATATATATATATATGTCAGTGAATGCTAAAACCATTGAAGGTCAGCACACAAAGATGGTCCGACAAAGAAACCCTTTACAACGGTTATGGAAAAGTGGTGATCTGACTTTTCCCACCATGCTGAATGACTATTCATTCACCACTAGTTTTGAAAGCTTAAGTTGCCTTTTAAATACCAAGAAAAATGCCTTATAATAAATGTGTAAATCAGTGATAATGAATACATGATTTATTCAGGAAGTTGATAGATTTCCCACTGTGGACCACCATCCATCATACACAGGAAGTGACAAATTAGGGTTTAAATGACAGCCCTCACGTCCATCAATATCAATTAGTGGATGACCACTTCAGGCTGCTTTAGGTATTACACGTGTGATGTGTGTGTCCCATTTTACCTGCTCATACATGGACTGGACTGCTACATATATTTAAATATACTGGAACGGGTTTGATCTATATTTCGTCTATTGATAACCAACTTTTGCGGTAGTGAAGCAGACGTAAAACCACTAAAACAATCAAACAAACAAAATTTATACATTTGTTAGATACTTGTGACTTTGTGCTTCTAATAGAGCCAATGAATTTATATAAAAATTGGAACTCATTATCAACTTTTAGAAGTAATCTGCAGAAAATGGATACCATGCATTTTCACTAGAAGCGCTACCACTATACACTGAAACTGTCCTTGATCATGAATATTACAATAATTGGATTTTACATGGTAAAACTGCAGGATAATAACTGTTTCCATGACCAAATATATTTCATAATATCATAGTGTAAGGTCAGTACATAAATTCCAAGTGAGTTCAAGAATGTTTTTTTCCAAAAAGGACTTTACTGGGAACAATCATTAGCTAATCAAAAAATGAGATCAAAAGATTTCATCACAAAAGTAAGTTTGATTTTTTATTGATTATAGAAGCTGCTATTAAAAGAAAATGTGTTTCCTTGTAGAAATCACAGAAAAAAAAATTGCCATTTACATGTGTTATTCCCCAAAAAGATTTCATTTTCAACAAAAGTCACACAAAAATCTAAACACATTAATGGTCTAATATGATGAAGAAAACATCTATCTATAATAAGCATATTTAGGTTAAATGGACACAGACTCGCCAGTGGAATACCTTAATGCATCAGACAAGTTCCAGACCAACATCCAAACTGACATTGCTAACAATTAAATGATCTTTAACACTTCAATGGTAAACAACACCCTTCACAAATTCTGTATTAACTATGCTATTTTTAGAAGCTAACTTATCAAACTTCAGACTTCTCCAACATTATTCACCAACATTCCTGTCATAACCACACATACAATGGATGATAATACCTGGTATTATACCTCATTTGTCAGACTGTTAGCCCCAGAGAGCAGTGCAGGGTGTGCTGACAGGGGATGACCTGTGAGATATAGGTGACCCTTAGCTCTGGTGAAAGTAAGCATGTCAAGACACCCTCTAATAGACATTTAACTTGCTCTGTCAACAATACCAGGACTTTGTACATATACACCCTATACCAATGTCTAATCTGCATTTCAGTAAGAAAAGTGATATTAGTGTAAGTGTCGTTGACTTCAACCATGCATGTTGGTCATTTGACATTGCCTAAGTAAAACTTCATTAAAGTTTAAGAGCGATAACCAGGGTCCATAGGTGTTTCTTGATCTGTTTAGATGCTCTAATCTTTTCACAAATATCATAACGGATGACATACCTTGTGATGCATGAGATGTAAACTTGCGTGTGGGTTAATTTTGCCTTGTGGCCAGTGACATGATAATTTAAGTGTGCATTACTGTTAATGTAAGTTGGTAATTCTCAGGGTAAAACTTTCGAGCACCAGTATATTACACCTATGATATACAGGTGTGTGTGTGTTAAGATACACAGGTGTGTACTGCAGTGTGTGGTATCGCCTTCAGGAACAGGTGCACAGTATAACGGATAGTCATTTGTTTACAGGTGTCAAGACGACCCAACCCCTCCTGGGTAAGTTTTACCTGTGATTCATACTGACAAAATATTTGTTAATGCAAGGCCTCCGTAAGCAGGTGTGGGTCATGCTAGGTTTAATCAGTGTATGTACCTAGGCCATTATCTGTGAGTTACAAATACTTTTTTCCAAGGATAAAGAAATCGCTATCATTCAATACATATAGTGTTTTGTGTCATTTCACATGTGCTCCACCTTCAAACATGGTTTATTACAAACAAAACCAATCTTCCGAGTAACCATCCAAAGAGCTTTCCACACCTCAACAGAAACCCTATTCACCTTGTTCAGGACTTCACCGGAAATGTATGAATGAACCATTTAGGCAAAAAGTTTATCTGCTCCTAGCATGTCAAACACAGGTTAAAAACAGATGAATTGAGTACGGTACAGCAATACTACCAGTCTACAACAGTAATTCAGTTATTCACACAGAAGTGTGAGATCTTTTTTTTGTAACAGCTAAGACATTACATCACTTGTAGCACTATGTGTTGATGACTTTTCAATGAAGCCTTGTTGTAGACCTTATGATTGGTAATGGAGGTAAATTCTGTAGTTGCCTGCAGCTGTACCTTGTGACCTAACCACATTTAACCCAGCCCTCCCCGTGGACACAGGAATGCACACTATCATAACCTTGTAACCAGATGTTCTCTATCCCTAACTCAACCATGAAGATGCATAACCACTCCAACTCCAGCTCCTCACTGTAATCTGTCTGAATAATCTTTCACCAAAGAACATTCTTGGTTACGTTATAACTTAGGTTTTTGACCTGAAATCTGAAGCCAGACATGACAAGACAGTCTACATGTGAAGTTATACCACAAGGACTCGGGCTCCATTACTGCTGTTCTTTTTATCATTTGATACCTTCATATTTTACATTTGCATTTTTTGCAAAGAAACAAGAAACCAAAATGATAACTGGCTGTAATATATAGTCACTGTCAAATTGTGTTATACATGTACAAAACAGGAGCATGGGTCTTACCCTTTCATGTACTGCACATGTATTTATTACTCTGTGTATAGGCACAGATCAACAGTGCTCCCTCACAGCCACAAGTCAATACAATATATTCCATAATTCAAGGCATCACATGTCGAGAAATGTTGCTGGTTTATTTTCAAATCTTGTAAAAATAGCAATTTGCAAAAAATACCTGTTAACTGTAAACAGGCTTATATTAATAAGAAAATATTTTTGACAGGAAAAGACACTAGCAATGAATAACATGGCAAAGTAATAACTAAAAGTATTCCCAAATGGAAAATGGAAACTATGATAGCGTAGTATAAGTAGTGAACCTGTACAGACAACTTTACACTAATATGAAGGTATATCATTTTGGGGTATAAGATATATGTATAAACAGATCATCAGCTTGGACAATGGAAACACTGGTGTATTCTACTTGACAACTCTCGATACATTTTTCAGGAACCCCAACTTCATTTGAAAATAATAACAGCCTTTCAGATCATTTCCTGCCCATGGTAACTGATTTGGTGAGGAATAACTGCAAACAATACCATTACAAATGTTTATTCCTGTTGTAATGCCCTTAAGTCCAGAAAAAAATATAGGTCAAATCACTAAAAAACGACTAATCACTAACCCCTGGAATGATAACCAGGATACAATGAGCAGGATGTTCATGATAAACATTAACAGTGTCCTATTTTTCATTATGTATGAATCCTTGGAGAGGTGCCCACATTGCATAATAAATTGAGTTGTCAATATTACCTTATCTTTTTTTCATATCTTACTTGAGATTTGTATGTAACTGCATGAATACAGGTGTGTATGACTGTAACGGGGGACGCATATAATGTAGGTTAAGTAAACAAAAGATAGACATCATATATTTGCGGATAAACTGATCTTTCACTGAACTGTACAAGTAAATCTTTGTAAACCATATATATTTCTTTGTAGGAGCTGCTTTATATATATTAGTTCAATAAAACATGTTTAATAGTATATTGCAGTTTTTGATGGTCTAGTAGGTGTCTTGTCACTCACATCGAACTGACCTGCCGTTTTATTTTAATATCAATTTATCCTGATTTATTCACCCATGAATAATAAGCTAAAAAAAATACATGTATTATTGGCTTTTACTGCACTGTCCTATTGTTGAAAAATGGTTTTTGCCCTTTTCATACTTGACAAGTACAAATCTCTGATGTTGGAGAAATTATAACTATGCATATACTGGTAACTTTCAGACATAAACAGATGATTGAAGACTGAGAAAAATGCAATAGGCTAAAGAAATAGACACAGAAGAATCAAAGCTTAGGGAGAAGAAACAGAAACGGGTGAAATAAGTAGCAGACGTCAACACAACACTGGCACTGTGTTGAGTAGTTTTGGGTGTAAGTTGTTTATATAATTACCAAGAGCCTCCACGAGCTGGACCATGACCCCGCCCACGTGCAGGTCCCCTGTCACCCGGAGGGTTCGCTCCACCTGTAAATCCGTAACTGTGATGGTCAAATTCCATGACCCGTCCGCGCTGGCCATCTTCACGTTCTATTTCTTGCAATACACAAGCCAATACACACTGCCTGTTCGTTATTAAGAATCCACACAGATAAATCCTCTAAACAGGTAAATCCCGTCTTGAAAACATAACCAAAGCTTAATCCAAACCCAATTCACGGGAGGTTAGGAATTGACATTCTCTGGAAAATAAATAATTAGAAAATAAACAATACAGAATAATATTCCAAAGTTTATCAACAACAACTATAGTGCTAGTGCTGACGGTTTATAAATTGATTTCCGAATGCTGACCTACAGAGATTTAACTAGATACCATGAGAAAACAAGAGCTGAGTAGATGGAGCGGTCCAAGACGTGTGTTAAACGCGTGAATGAATGATCAAGCTTACGTTTACAACGATTCTAGGTCACTTGCTAAAAATGTAATGGCCGATCCCGAAGTCGGAAAGTCCGACGAAAACAACTGTTTCTTTTTCCACCTACCTCATTCCAATGGCGTCCTTATACAATTAGAATGTCCCCGGCAACCTCTCCTGACCTCGTGATAAACAAAAGAAAACTTGACACAGATCACAAAACCCAAACACACACCACCAAAAATACCATTCGTGTACCTCAAATGACTCAAACTGCTTGCCCTATATGGAAGTGAATTATCTACGTTCAGAGAACTTCCCATCTGCCGTTAAACGGAATTTGATTGGTTGCGGGATTTCCCTCGCTGAGCTACTATGTCGCACAATGCATCGTTTGAGCGACACCGAAATTGTGAATATCACGGCTATCATTGTTAACAAGCTTTATTAATATATAGCTTTAAATGTTTACTCCATTTGCATCCATACGAGTCTGATAATAACGGGGAACCCCAAATTCTCAGTATCAAAATCCAACCAATCGTCGCCCGTTTTACAACGAAACACTTCTCTACCAAGTACCTGCTAATGACGTCACATTGTAGGGGAATTACCAATCCCAAACGGGTTTCAAGTTTCTTCGCTTTCGTCGAGTTACTCATGTGTTTGTAATGTGTTTGAAGTCCAATTAAGCACGTACGTTAACTCGTATCTTAAATGATATAAATTAGAAATACGAAGAATGAAATTAATGAAGAATATTGATGAACAAATAAAGCACAATTAGATTGTAATAAAGAAACATATTCCTAATGAAAATCAATAAAGTCTTCGATTTCTTCATTTTTATATATTTTATAATTTCTTTTATTCTATTATATAAATTAAACTTCATGTTGAACATTAAACGTTTTACTATCCATATATCATTATGTTTATTGTATGCCCTTCTTAGTAGACTTCATGACCTCTAGATATGTTTACTTTAAACAATTTTGATCCCAACAAACTTCACAGCTGGTCAAAGTCACTTCTCTGAGGAAACTTTATAGCTCTCCACCAAACTTGGGTAGTTTATTGAAAATATCATGACTTTTGGTCTTTTTTTTCTTGATGAAGATTTTGCAATTAAATTCAGGAAACAAAATAATTAGAGGCAGACAATTGGACACCAAACCATAGTTAGCTCGCAAGAACTTTGTCCAGGGTGACCAGAACATTTTTAAGAGAGCAACATGGAGGTAATGATATAAACCTAATTATCCAGTATTTTTTTCACCTCACCCAAAAATATCAAATTTCTTAATAACCGCATTTGGGAAAGGCCTTGGCAGCTAGGAAGGAACAATTGTTTGACATTCAGTCAACTCAACTAATGGAATTGAGAATTGTTTAAAAATGTCTCAACAATTCAGAAGATGTGTGTCTATTTTGATTTGGCATCGACCAAGAAACTAACAACACTTATTCATGCAGGACCAATCCATAAGAATTTGAAAATGTTCACCCAATCAGGTTATATGTACAGCTGGCAATCCTTGATTGTGAATTTGTTCAAATATATAACAACGCTCAGTCAAGACCATGAGAGGGACATTTGCATCAGCTTAAAGGATATGATATTGTGAAGAGGAAAGTTGAGCTAATCAGAAAATATGTACAGGTGTCCATCTTTGATCATGAATTGGTTAAAAACAATATAAACATTTGGTCAGGTACACAAGAGGCACATTTGTATCTGCTACAAATTGTGAAAATGCCTCAGTAAACCAATGCAAATGCCAAAAAGCAATAATTTTGAAATTTCCAAAGAGCTCAAACAATGATTGGTCATGAGGTGATCATTTGCACCATTTTTTGTTGGTGTGCCGTTATATTTTTTAATTCTGTTAGGTAATGTCACCTTCTCATGTTAGTGATATCTATCTGAATGTATTATATCACCAAATGGGATTAAATAATATAGCAGCATCTGTATACATAAATCTCAGATTTCTATTCTCACCGATCTCAATGTTATTACTTTCAACCCTTATAAGAATTCTTTCATTATGTGATTAATTTTCTTTATAAGTACACAGATGTATATCAGCTGACTCAGAATACCTATTAAAAGATCAATTTCAATATCCCCTATAGTACAAATAGTAGACATGATCAAGACGAGGTCATTATAGGGGGAAGGGGCCAATCAATTAAAGCACCTTAACCTTTTCAACACTGTAGACCATAATGAACTCATCAAGGTCAATCCATGGTAGAGTCTCACTAAAGTTACATGGGGGTGAAAGGGGTAAGGGGCCAATCAATTCAAGCACCTTAAGGGTCCAGAGCACATTTTAAGTAGTCAATAAAAATGACCTCGACTTCAGAACCAAACAAATATTCGGGATCTTGCCTCCATATTTTAATTTCAATTCATGATCATAGATTTACTAGATGGAGTCTGCCCAATTATCATACCATCTTATTTCTACAGGTTTGGCATGCACTGTTGTTCCTTTTAGCAATACTGGTCTTACTGAAACGACCTGCTGACAATTAAACAAGCGTAACAGTGCTATATTTTAGTTTTTTTACATTTATTTTACAAAGGTTGAACCTGATTTTTAGACGTCAGACCACAATCAACTCAAATAAGTAATTATCCACAGTAAACACTTGTGTAATTTGTGCACCTCAATTGACCTGTGTTATTGTTTTTTAAGACCCAATTTTGAGTTGAAAAAAACTCATATTTGTGCATCATATTCTCCTTATTTGTGTTGCAATTGTTTGTGAAACCGGTTTTAATATCATTTTTTTCCTTCAAATGTGAAAAAAAGTCCACTCAATCAAACTAAGACATTCTATGCTATCCATGTATGCATTCCTGACCACATTTCCTTCCTTGATACCCTAAATCGACAATCTTTACCAATTATGTAATTAGTTATAAATAGCCACGATTCACGATTCACAGAACTGATAACACTGACATGACCTAGATACCAATCAAGCTAGTCAAGAGTGAGATATACCTTCAAAAATATAAGAAGGCTTCCAAACTTCAACATTAACTTTGATTCCTATTTTAAACATTAATTGTGCAAGCTACGTTTTTTCCACATTTTTACTTATTCTAAGTGAAATTTTCAAGGTACATATAAACATATAGAAAGCCATAACTTGGACATTTTTCAATTCAGGCTTACTGTATACCAGAATGTTTTCGCCTCCGTTTAAATTTCCCTTTCCGCCCTCTGCAATGAGGGAAAATTTATCATGGCAGCAATTATAATTACAAAGCATACCATATTCAGTAATAACATGTGGAGGGTTAAATGAACACCTGACAAACATGGGGTTTATCATCGAGTGGTGTTGTTTGACTGGGTGAAGGATTCCCAGTATACAGTATTTTGGAGAAATAAGGATGTATCAGCACATTACCTGGTACAGCTGAAATAAGTTTCGGCACCCTATCAAAAATTAGAAAGTTACTTCGGTCTTGTATATTTTCTCACATTTGCATCTTTATGTCCTACTGTTTGAACCATGGATCACACAAAATATCAGTCCTGATGGCAATTCATTTTTACAGAAATCACATCCATTAAAGACAAACAAAAAACAAACAAATATAAATCAAAACAATCATAAACCAAACTCGTTCATAATATTTTATTTTCATTTCTTGACACAACATGGGTGGTATTTATCATCATCTGTCAGAAGTATCACATACAATAATAAGTTATTTTTATATCTAATAATAAAATCATTTACATTAACAAAATAACTAACACTTACAACACATATTGAAGTTAAAAGAACATGCATCATATTTTCTGGACGGAATAAAATCATCAGTTCACCTGTCAGTACGTTATAAATCAAAGGCATATAGTACACTGACAATTTAATGGTGATACTAGCCAATTAATGTTATACAAACTCCAACACACTGTGACAGATCTCTTCATTATCGCCTACACACATTTGTCAGAAAAATGAAATTGATATTTTATAGAAGTTTAAGTGGGTAGCTAAGTATTTGTTACAAATGAAATATGATCTGACAATAAATGGCCTATGTTATGTGTGATGTGTATACCAGCTGTCCCTTACATGCTAACAAGTGGAGACATGGATACTGTTCTACCCCAGATGTGGACAAGGAATCAGCACGCCCATCCACCTGGCTTACTAACAAGCATGCAATAGTGAAATAAATTAAGAATTTTGTTCACTGCATACAAAAAAATCATCTATCTTAATAAAGTTTGATGAAAGTTTCATAAATTTTGAAATATGATACATTTCATATAAATTATTTTACACCTTACATTTTTTCTGTAATAACTTTGGACAGGTAAACCTACACATCTGTTCCTATTCAGTGGTATCAAAACTTTTACCAGGTAATACATGCATGCAGCTTATACACATAGTTGTAGCTTACTTGATAGGTTTACCACATGAAAAGCTAGGTGAGCAAATAGAATCATTAGTATGGATGTCCTACCACCTATAGTAAAGACCTATACAGAAAAAATAACTAATCCAAATATTTGGCTCAAGGTCATAAATAATGCGGCAAGATTTTCCGTTCCGATGACTTCAATGAAAAGGGAGAGTCAAACAGAATGAAACATTTTGACATTCTACTAATTCTTTTCGAAATACATTTTTGGAACATTTTTTTCAAAACCAGATTTCATTATTTTCTGCTGGTCAAAATGACACATTATCAGGTGACGGTGGGTGGGAAGTAGGAATCAATGAACAGGAGGTGAGGACAGTCACCAACTATGTGTGCTCATCCCAGTGTGAAGGTAGCACACAGCCCATTTAACCACATAAGTTACTTAAATACCTCCAGTCTTACATATTTACTCGTATACTTATCAGAGCAGAACAATTGTCTCCACAGGTATTTTGATATTTATCTCACCTATTCACAAACAACAATGCCTCTCTCCTAACCATGCAATACAGATTCGGATAATTTTCAGGTTGGACTTCATTCAACAAATATGTTATGCTGCCTATTGTCCTGATCTCCTTGTAAACACATGCAGTGAATACATCAGTTCTACTACAAATGATTGGAGGACAAAAGGGATCAAAGTATATGTGTACTTGATAAGTTTTGTCACAAAGTATACACTTATTTCAATATCATTTGCATGTTATAATACTTAACTAATAAAAATCAATTACATGTACCTGCATGTAAATAAATGTGGATACTAGATTTTTTCCACTTCACTGACCAAAGAGATGATTTATGCACAAAGTGCATTCATGTGTAACTCATGATACCAAAATAAGATACAGAGCTTCTTTTTTAATTGAAAAAAAAATGTGTTTACCTGAACCTGATGTACAAAATAGTGTACAGGTAAACAAAGACTTGCTGATGTTTGTTTGTTCAGTAAGGAATGTTGATCTAGGCCTAACAGTCTATCTTAACCATCAGACAATAAGTGTCAGCTCCTGTGTTTTAGATCTGATATATTTCATTGGGAATTGCATCATTACAAGTGTGAAGATATTCCTTTATGCAATGTGACAAAAACTGTTTATAAGGGACCACCACAATTGTTAACATGTACCACAACTATCACAGACCTTCAGCATAGTCAATCATAGAGTTATTATCGAGCATGTCCTCAAACAATTACTGTATATGTATAGTTCATGTTTTTAAAGAAGAAAAAAGATGTGTGAATATTAAAGTCTGTACATGTTTTACAAAAGTGAGAAATGATGTTTGAGCTGTTTCAGGAGTTCCTTTGAGTCGACATGGTCAGGGAATGCATCAACCGCTCGCTTGGCTGCATTGTAGCTGCTCTGTAAATCTCCCATCTGAAATACACAAAACATAGTAAAAGTCAATATATTCCCAACTCACAGGTTTCACAACTGTCAGATAGATGCAGCAACATTTGGAAATATATGAAAAGTACTGAAATATTTAACCAGTATTTCTATCATAAGCATATTCACTGACACTTTTTTCAGCCTGTGAGAATCCTGTAAGTAAAAAACGTAGTTTAGTGTCGGTACTGAAAACTTCATACATGGAAAAACTAGTACTGGTAAGCATTTCATAATGACATACTTTGTGTGGGTTTTTTTAATCGTAACACTAAAAAATAAAGCACTTTACGATATCGAGATTTTAACAGAAACAGGACAAGCATCTTTGATTGGCTGACTCATAAGCTGTGGATGAAGGTTTGAAGGAGTTGGGAATCAGGATTATTACCCACTCTAGCAGACCTAGTGTACTGAAGTGTTTTATCCCATATCAATCTGTCACTGTTATAACTTGGTATGGCCAGTCTGTCATCTACCCTTACAGGCCATGAATCAACTCTATTATTATTGATATGGTCTCTGGTCATTGGTACAGCTGGCCATCCCTACAATGTCCAGTCATTGTCTGACCTCCGAGTCCTCCCAATCCTAATTGGCAGGACGTTGTTGTGACAACGAATGCTGGTGATTAAATCCAGGGAAGTGTGTTTATCAATTGTCTATTAATGAAGTTACACCGAGCAAGTGACCAACATCACGCACTAATACACAGCGGTGACATAAGGGATCACCTCCTAGTCATCTCCTGGACAGGTGGTCTCTCATAATCAACATATCTAAATTAGGCTAATAATTCAGGCCGTCTGGGAGACAGCAACTCCACTTGTGTCACGAGATGAATAATTTGAATTGTGGATGATTTGGAATGCATATGTGTTATACATGTATTATGAATTGAATTCAGTTATGAGAGAATTACATTTCTTCCTGTGTTTATTTCATCTGGCTTTGAGTTCATGTTGTGTAAAAACATGAATTTCATCCAAGGATGTCACACACAACACCAATACAATCAAAAAGACTGATTAGTTCACCAGTTCCAATCAGTGTGACAAAAAATCCCAAGGCTGTGACAAAATAATGACAAAATCTTTCTAAAGGAAAAACTTCATTTTCAGATCAAAATTTGCAAACATAATGTTTCGTTATAGACATAGAAAAATCTGTTTTTAAGTACCAGTATGTCTGTTGTATGAACAATTATCATTCAATTACAAAACACTATTATATAAGGGTCCCAGACTGCTCGGGATGGACATTTATATATATAGATAGTAGGGCAAACTTGAATTTGATTTAAGAATTATATGCATCATTATCATGTCTTCACACTGTAGTTCTAAATTAAGTTATCATTCAAAAAGCAGCTTGTAATTTCAAACATGTAACAGCAATGTTGACCTTGAAGGAAGGTCATGCCAAATGCTCTACATTGCCATTCAGGTTGGCAGGGATGGAATTTGAAGCAGCTTTATACAATGATGAAGGTGGTGTCACTACCAGCTTAATGCCAAAGTAAACAGGTGTCTACCTGTAAAAAGGATGGTTTCTGTGGTCAGTATCGCATGGCATGGACACCTAGAGTGACCACTGTCCAGTCATGATATAAGTAAGGCTATTATGTCCTGTCACCATACTAACAAGTTACAAACCAGTCATATTAGCCCTATTATAGTCAAGCCCATCACTCCTCTATAGACCCTCTGAAAAAGTGGTCATCTAAATGACAGTGGTCAGTATCACTACAGTCCAATGATCATATAATGTCAGTGTGGACAATCATCCCACCACAACAGCTCCACAATCCCTATACAAATTCTCAAGTAAATGACCAGGGTCACTTTTCTATTATAAATGACTGGTCATCTAATTACACTGCTTGTTGTGACCTTAAGCCAGTCCTGGACCAGATAACATCTGTGACCTCCTGAATGTCCAGCAGTAAAGTGATTATGTTGTAACCTGGCCATAGAGCACCTGCTCAAGTGGAACACCACAACAATGTACTCACCCTGCTGGACATGTTGTATACATATATATATACACCCAGTGGTCAAATTCAATAGCATCCCACCAGAAAATGAGAATTATTTATCTTGGACTTTCTTCAACCTTTTTCGTCTCAATATACCATGCTATACTATCTACATTGGCATGGTGTTTTCTTTATATGAAGCAACCAAATAGCAATGGCAGCCTTGGTGCTCTGAATGCCATTGACTGATCATTGAGACCATCATCATTATGATGTCATAGTTTAAGGTAATGTTTGATATCAATGAAACTTTCTGGCAGATAAAATGTTCAATTTAGTAAAAAAGCTTCCAAGAATTTCCCGCACCCCTGTTAACAGATATTGGTAAGTGTTCAGCTTGCAAATGAAATTACATTTTATAACTATTTCAAGTCACAATGTAGTAGCACATGGAAGGGTTGAGCAATATTTACATCACAACCATAACAAGTTAAATAGCTAAAACATTAATTACACTGTATTTCAGCACAGGATGAGTAACAGGAAAGAGAGTAGTGTGCATTCACTGGGGATCAAACCTGCAACCCCAACATTCTGGTCCACCAATCTATCAACTAAACTAAAGGGAAATTCCCTTCAGCACGAAGCTAGAGGGCAACAAGGATCCTCGTTACAATTAAAACCTGCCACATGATGCAATACTATTTGATGCAACTGTGTAGACTGAAGTAATTAGAGCTATGATAGTTAGGCTTCTTGAAACACTAAGGAAGCAACTACTCTGGCAGGCTGAATATCCTATAAATCTTATTTAGATTTCACAGATAGATCAAATATCTACTGGCAACGATCTTCTAATTACAGCATATTAAAGCAGGTATACAGTCACAGTTTAACACATAAATCATATCCCTGGCAGAAAGGTATGAAGTATGTCACTTACACATAAAAAAAGAGTTCTCTTCAACATTACCACATCAGTTCTAACTACAAAGGGATCATTGTTATCCACTAATGCCAGGGGGTTCACTTCAACTCTCTTGGGTATGGATGCTGTAATATTTTATGGCATCAAATATGAAACTTTACAATTCTACAAAGGGCATCACAGACAGACAGAGTTATGCTCAGTAGACAGTGAAATATACAATGGTCCACCTCTCCATTACAACTCATAAAATATCAAGGATATGCGAGTCTATTTCATTCCTTCAAAACATGTCAGTTGGATAATATTTAATGACCTGACAAACTTAACTTTCTCGGTGAAGCGTTTAGTAGTTAATTTGATAGGTAACTCAAACATCTGATACTAACCTGACTATAGTAACAAGTGGATTGTGTTTTATACTTACCTGACTAGTAACAAGTAACAAATACTTACCTGACTGGTAACAAGTATCATATAATTACCTAAATAGTAACAAGTAATACATACTTACCTGACTAGTAACAAGTAACATATAATTACCTGACTAGTAACAAGTGACTTATAATTACCTGACTAGTAACAAGTAACATATAATTACCTGACTAGTAACAAGTAATATATATTTACCTGACTAGTAACAAGTTGCCTTGTATAAACACTATTGTAGTTACTCACCTGATCAGCAAGTGCTGCCCAGTTATAGTGCGCCTCATACATGTGGGGGGTCAGGATATATGCTGCTTGGAAAAATGCCCTTGCCTGAAATGAAAAAATAAGAATATATTTGATGCATTGTAAAAACAAATGACTTAGTATAGAAGATCATCTTTCATCATACAAAAATAGTCTCTGCAGCTGATTCATCTTAATCTTACCCAATTACAAACTTCTTTTTCATCAAACACTTAGCTGTTGACATTTAAAACACTGCCCTTCAGTATTATTTCCTGGAACCCTATATCAGTATAGTCAGAAACGTATGACTACACAAAACTAAAATAACTACCAGGGTAATTACTCTGCAATTTGTTTCCATTTCCTAGACATATGTTACTTCAGCAAAACACACGAACATTGTCGATTAAAGCAATATTTATGCTGTCAATTTGCCAAAGTTGGTAACTACCATGTAGTGGACAAAACAAAGAGGATCAGGGGATGTTACGGGGATAATGGACACCTTGCTATACCACACAACACACCAGTTGACCCATCGCCAAATATGTTTTATGGCACACAGACACATTTAGACATATTGATAAGCAGCTAGCTAAAAGGCTGAGTTTGATGGCCCTAAAATGGCCAGTCTGGATATTAACACCATGTTCTCCAAACACCAATGGTCTGTTGATGTAGACATGTGACTTAAGTCCCTCAGACTCCAGTGGCTTGTTGATGGGCAGACATTTACACTTTTTTCTCTGTATCCCAGATTTTGAGAAAGATATTTCCAGGTGGGAATAGTCTCCCAGACTCAAGTAACCTAACAGTTAAGACATTAAGGTGGGACCTGTCTCCCAGACTCGTGTAACCTAACAGTTAAGACATTAAGGTGGGACTTGTCTCCCAGACTCGTGTAACCTAACAATTAAGACATTAAGGTGGGACCTGTCTCCCAGACTCGTGTAACCTAACAATTAAGACATTAAGGTGGGACTTGTCTCCCAGACTCGTGTAACCTAACAATTAAGACATTAAGGTGGGACCTGTCTCCCAGGCTCGTGTAACCTAACAATTAAGACATTAAGGTGGGACCTGTCTCCCAGACTCGTGTAACCTAACAATTAAGACATTAAGGTGGGACTTGTCTCCCAGACTCGTGTAACCTAACAATTAAGACATTAAGGTGGGACTTGTCTCCCAGACTCGTGTAACCTAACAATTAAGACATTAAGGTGGGACTTGTCTCCCAGACTCGTGTAACCTAACAATTAAGACATTAAGGTGGGACTTGTCTCCCAGACTCGTGTAACCTAACAATTAAGACATTAAGGTGGGACTTGTCTCCCAGACTCGTGTAACCTAACAATTAAGACATTAAGGTGGGACTTGTCTCCCAGACTCGTGTAACCTAACAATTAAGACATTAAGGTGGGACTTGTCTCCCAGACTCGTGTAACCTAACAATTAAGACATTAAGGTGGGACTTGTCTCCCAGACTCGTGTAACCTAACAGTTAAAACATTAAGGTGGGACTTGTCTCCCAGACTCGTGTAACCTAACAGTTAAGACATTAAGGTGGGAATAGTCTCCCAGACTCAAGTAACCTAACAATTAAGACATTAAGGTGGGACTTGTCTTCCAGACTCGTGTAACCTAACAATTAAGACATTAAGGTGGGACTTGTCCCCAAAATCCAGGTTTGATTTGTCCCCCAGACATTGATGGCGACATTTGCAGGTGGGAATTGATCAATATCCAAGATTTTGACAAACACATTGTCTCCCACAATCAAATAACCTGAAGAGCTAAGACACTTGCAGATGTAATTTTAGTCTCCTAGACTCAGATGTAGAACTTTTCAGGTGTAACTCGAGTCCCCTTGACTCAAACAGTGATGTAAAAATTAACAGGTGTGTTTTATCCCTCAGGCTCCAATGACTTGTTGATGCAGATATTTACAGGTGTGACTTGTCCCCCAGACTCTAATGACTTGTTGATGCAGATATTGACAGGCGTGGCTTGTCCTCCAGGCTCCAATGCCTTGTTGATGCAGATATTGACAGGCGTGACTTGTCCCCCAGACTCCAATGACTTGTTGATGCAGATATTTACAGGTGTGACTTTCCCCCCTGACTCCAATGACTTGTTGATGCAGATATTTACAGGCCTGACTTTCCCCCCCGACTCCAATGACCTGTTGATGCAGATATTTACAAGTGTGACTTTTCCCCAAGACTCCAATGACTTGTTGATGCAGATATTTACAGTTGTAACTTGTCCCCAAGACTCCAATGACTTGTTGATGCAGATATTGACAGGTGTGACTTGTCCCCCAGATTCCAATGACTTGTTGATGCAGATATTGACAGGTGTGACTTGTCCCCCAGACTCCAATGACTTGTTGATGCAGATATTTACAGGTGTGACTTGTCCCCAAGACTCCAATGACTTGTTGATGAAGATATTTACAGTTGTGACTTGTCCCCAAGACTCCAATGACTTGTTGATGCAGATAATTATTGGTGTGACTTATAAGTTCCCCAGACGCTAATGGTCTGTTGATGTAGACTTTTACAGGTGTGACTAATCCTATCATACCTCAGCATTATCATAAACAAGAATCATGTTAACACTCTTCTAGCTTAAAGAAGCCTTTTTGTGATAGTTTTTCTTTGAACAGCTATTGAATTCACAAAACATGAAGATTATACATTTTTATTGCTCATAACTTTACAAATTTCCCCCAGAAAACATTGTATATGTATGAAAGGGTGTATTGTGGTCATTGGAATAATGTTTAACACAGAGAAGTAATACATCTCTGTCCAGTTAAAGGGATGGTCAATACTCACCTGTATTCATAGCTGTCAGACAAGGTGTGAAAGAAAACATTACCATATAACTGGTGGGAACACCTGGATACCACAAAAATGCCCCCCTAGCTAAAGATATATGGGAGATCTGCCCATGGCCTGGACCTGGTACCATAAAACATCCACTTCAACATTAACAACACTGACCAGGACAGGGGGTGGGGTCATCTTAGGGCACATCACGACAAACACGCTGCCTTTCTCAAGTCACTAAGGCAGGTAAGGGAAGGTTGCAGGGTTCATCACAAACAGCAAAGTTAACAGATGGATATTAGAATACACAGGTATCCCTATGTTATGTCAATCAAATTTGCTGATAATTCCTTAAAATATTATCCAGGACTAGCCTTCATACAGAAGATTTGACTTGGGGTTTTCTAGATTACACAAACACAATTTTGCATGATGTATCAATTAATTCCATTTTGGATTTTATTTTATCTAAAAAAAAAACTTGACATAATGTGCTGCCTGGTAAATGAACACCATTGACACAAGAAGCTATAATTCCAGACTACAAGGTAATCGGCCTGTTTTACAAGTCTTATAATCTCCTCACCTCCTAAAAACACATTTACACCGGGCCAGAACTATCTAGCATTCACATTCATCATGAATAATACTACACACCAGTCATCAGATGAAATATTTCTTCATATCTAGTCATTTTTTATAAACCAGTCCACCGGAGCTACTTGTGGAGTTAACAGGTGCCCATTTATACTGGGGTGTCCTGCAGAGTTTGCAATAATGAGAAATGTGTCAAACAATTGGACTATCCCATGCTATCATACACAGAAATAACTGCTCAGCAGGACACTCATACATTTTTATGAGTCCAGAGTCAATTTATAGAGTAGTTCTCCAGGTTCAGGGGAATCACTTCATCTTCTTCTTCGTTGTCTTTATTGGTAGAACTTGGGGTATCCAGCACTTGTGGAACAAGATATCAAGGCAATAGCCACCATTACCAGGTTTTTACCAACAGTACTTGTGGAACAAGATATCAAGGCAATAGCCACCATTACCAGGTTTTTACCAACAGTAATTGTGGAACAAGATATCAAGGCAATAGCCACCATTACCAGGTTTTTACCAACAGTACTTGTGGAACAAGATATCAAGGCAATAGCCACCATTACCAGGTTATTACTGACAGGATGACCATTCACTATATGCTCCAATCACTTGTCAATATGTGTTAGCTATAATTTAATAATATGAGGGCAGCATAGCACATCTGGTATTGTATATTAGGCCTACTGACCAAGAGATAGGGTGGTAGGTTTAAAGTGTGGCTGTGTCCTTGAATTAGACACCTATCTCTCATATTCCTAGCCTACCCAGCTGTATTTATGAAAGCAAAATTCAGAAATTTATGAATCACAGTTATTCATTTATATAACATTCAATACAACATACATTGTACTTAATAATTTATTTTCTTGATAAAGTTTTAAACGTATACAACCTGAATAGTCCATGCAAGTAGGGCTCCTCCCAGCCACTGGAATACTCTTGGTTATTTCCCTAACACCACAACATGTTTAGTTACTTCTAAATGTTTAAAGTCAATCATTGAATTCTTTTGTGTAATATAGTCTGTCACTTGCTTCTGTAACAACCTACCAACATGACAAAATCTTTATCTGGTTGAAGGTGATTACTAAGTCACAGACACTGGGTAAAGCTTAGCTTTTAGAGGCAATAAAGCTCAAATTCATTAAACTTTTACTCAATACTGCATATAAACTTGAGCAGATTTTGCAAAAGTCAGCCTTAAGTAGTCCAAAAAATGTTATTGGATTCTGTGACCTTGACCTCTGAACATTACAAACCAAAGAAAACCTGCTGTCCTAGCAAAGTCGGACCAAAATATCTGTTATTCATATAAATATATATAATACAGTATACAAGCAAGTGATTAATATCAACATCAATCTGATGTTGTCTAACAAAGGAATGCAGTATCCTCCATTTCATGGCGATATGATATGCCATATCTTTAACACTAACTGATAAAAAGTTAATCAATAGAAAATGCTACCTTATTACTGTAGTCAAGTTTGATGGGTGCTTGATCACAACGCTTTTACAGTGGACTTTATAACGGTAAAATACCATTCTACCCCAAATTGTTTGCAGTGGAATTTATAGTGGTCAAATACTGTTCTACAAATAACTATTTGCAGTTGACGTTATCAATGCTCAAGCAATTCTCTATCAGAAAACTGCCGATCATAAGTTATACTTGTCAAATCAGGGCTGTCTACTACTGCCTTGTTGGAAGAATATATGCAGGGCCTTGTTCTTATCACTGCCTTAGCTATTGTGAGTGAGGAGATTGACTATGTGTTTGGTGTGTGCCTTCAGCACTTGAATCTCCATACATTCCATTTAGCTACTGATAAATATCACTCCACCATGTAAACAGCCATATCATAGTAATCAGCATAATGATCGATAAAGCAAATTATTACTGCATGGTTTGTGAGCTGATAGTTCACTCTTGATTCAGTCATTAGATCCAATTTTACACTAGTAAATATTTAGGTTAGCCACACTCCTGAATAACTACAGTCCACCTCTAATCTAATACATTTGTATCTCGATTGACATGCTAGAAATATTTGATCAATAAATTTGGCTTTTGTAAACAGTGTGTCTACCTACCAAGGGGGTTAAGTGTCCCAATACTGTGTGGTCAATACCCTGTTATCTGTACAAGTTTTACAGATAAACCGTAATACAGGTATGTGGTTATCCAGGTACAGGTAAGCATACTATTATTAACTATTAAAGTCATATCTGCCATATTACACATGTTTCTTAAAAGAAGTTATCAGGAAATGTTCCCCTAAATTTGATCTGCTATCTATATTGACAGATGGTGAATCATCAGGGTTGTATATTGCACACCCTTACATGTTGAGTAGCTCAAAACACTGCCGCCCTGTGACGCAAATTTCTAGAACAAAAAATAAGTCATGAGAAAAAATAATGAAAATGCCTGTTTACATTTGGCGGAAATTGATTCAAATAAAATAAAACTGTTGTAGATCAAAATATGATAAAGTTTGTTGTTGTGAGAACTAATTATATAACTTGATCTTGTTGTGACATGCTTAACATCGTGTGACGCCCACTCTTGCTTACTCCAACATGATGGGACCAACAACTTAACGCATCGCAATGCGTGGAACAGAGGTGTTCAGTCCGCCAGGTGGTCTGTAACTTCCCTGATATCTGAGGTCTAGTTGATACATCAGACCAGGTACAGATCAAACAGTACACCTTACCCACTTCTCTCTGGTATCTCCTCCATCAAAGGGAAGAGACAGTCAATGGTCCTGTGATCACCCAAGCCTGTCCCCCAATGGCCCACACCTTACTTTGACACAGACCATCAGGTGTGTTCAAACCTTACCCAACATTTCACAGATCAATATCTCAAAAAAAACATGTTTCAGCTCAAACATGTGTAATCTTCTGATTCTCTATTTCCCTTCTTTCATTTTTTCACATCTGACCTTAAAGTCATTACCCTCAGCCTGTTAGGGGACTTGGACATAACAAGGTATATACTAACCATACTAAGTCAATGTTCAGTCTATGACAGGCCTGGCATGTGACAAGGTTTATGCTACCCATTTTTAGGAACAATGTTCAGTCTATGACAGGTCTGACATGTGACAAGGTGTATGCTTACCATACTTCGGAACAATGTTCAGTCTGTGACAGGCCTGGCATGTGACAAGGGGTAGCTAACCATACTAGGTCCATGTTCAGTCTATGACAGGCCTGGCATGGGACAAGGTGAAGCTAACCATACTAAGTCAATGTTCAGTGTAGGACAGACCTGGCATGTGACAAGGTGTAGCTAACCATACTAAGTCAATGTTCAGCATGTGACAGGCCTGGTATGTGACAAGGTGTAGCTAATCATACTAAGTCAATGCTCAGTCTATGACAGGCCTGGCATGTGACAAGGTGTAGCTAACCATACTAAGTCAATGTTCAGTCTATGACAGGCCTGGTATGTGACAAGTTTTATGCTACCCATTTTTAGGAACAATGTTCAGTCTATGACAGGCCTGGCATGTGACAAGGGGTAGCTAACCATACTAGGTCCATGTTCAGTCTATGACAGGCCTGGCATGTGACAAGGGGTAGCTAACCATACTAGGTCCATGTTCAGTCTATGACAGGCCTGGCATGTGACAAGGAGTAGCTAACCATACTAAGTCAATGCTCAGTGTGGGACAGGTCTGGCATGTGACAAGGTGTAGCTAACCACACTAAGTCAATGTTCAGTCTATGACAGGCCTGGTATGTGACAAGGTGTAGCTCACCATACTAAGTCAATGCTCAGTCTGTGACAGGCCTTACATGTGACAATGTGTGGCTAACCATACTAAGTCAATATGTTCAGCATGTGACACGCCTGGTATGTGACAAGGTGTAAGCTAACCATACTTAGGAACAATGCTCAGTCTATGACAGGACTGGCATGTGAAAAGGTGTAGCTAAACATACTAAGTAAATGTTCAGCATGTGTCAGGCTTAGCCAGTCTATGACAGGCCGGGCATGTGACAAGGTGGAGCTGACCATACTATGTCAATGCTCAGTCTATGACAGGACTGGCATGTGAAAAGCTGTAGCTATAACCATACTGTATGTGACAGGCCTGGGATGTGACAAGGTGTATTGACAGGCCTTACATGTGACAAGGTGTAAGCTAACCATACTAAGGCAATGTTCAGCATGTGTCAGGCTTAGCCAGTCTATGACAGGCGTGGCATGTGACAAGGGGTAGCTAACCATACTAAGGCAATGTTCAGCATGTGTCAGGCTTAGCCAGTCTATGACAGGCGTGGCATGTGACAAGGCGTAGCTAACCATACTATGTCAATGCTCAGTCTGTGTCAGGCCTTACATGTGACAAGGTGTAGTTAACCATACTGTATGTGACAGGCCTGGTATGTGACATGGTGTAAGCTAACCATACTTAGAAACAATGTTCAGTCTATGTCAGACGTGGCATGTGACAAGGTGAAGTTAACCATACTAAGTCTCTGTTCAGTGTGGGACATGCCTGGCATGTGACATTCAGTCTGTGACAGGCCCTACATGTGACAATGTGTGGCTAACCACACTAAGTCAATATGTTCAGCATGGGACAGGCCTGGCCTTTGACAAGGGGTATGCTAACCATACTAAGGCAATGTTCAGCATGTTACAGGCCTGGCATGTTACAAGCTGTAGCTATAACCATACAAAGAAACTGTTCAGTGTGGGACATGCCTGGCATGTGACACGCTGTAGCTATAACCATACAAAGAAACTGTTCAGTGTGGGACATGCCTGGCATGTGACACGCTGTAGCTATAACCATACAAAGAAACTGTTCAGTGTGGGACAGGTCTGGCATGGTAGCTAACCATACTTAGTAAGTCAATATGTTCAGCATGTGGCACACCTGGTATGTAGCTAACCATACCTAACCATACTAAGTCCATGTGCAGTGTGGGACAGGCTTGGCATGTGACAAGGGGTATGCTAACCATACTAAGTCCATGTGCAGTGTGGGACAGGCTTGGCATGTGACAAGGGGTATGCTAACCATACTAAGCCAATGTTCAGTGTGGGACATGCCTGGCATGTGACAAGCTGTAGCTATAACCATACAAAGAAACTGTTCAGTGTGGGACATGCCTGGCATGTGACATTCAGTCTGTGACAGGCCTGGCCTGTGACAAGGTGTAGTTAACCATACTAAGTCTCTGTTCAGTGTGGGACATGCCTGGCATGTGACATTCAGTCTGTGACAGGCCTGGCCTGTGACAAGGTGTAGCTACCCATACTAAGTCAATGCTTAGTCTGTGACAGGCCTGGCCTGTGACAAGGTGTAGCTGACCATACTAAGTCAACATGTTCAGCATGTGACCCGCCTGGTATGTGCCAAGGTGTAAGCTAACTAACCATACTAAGTAAATGTTCAGCATGTGCCAGGCCTGGCATGTGAAAAGCTGTAGCTATAACCATACAAAGAAACTGTTCAGTGTGGGACAGGCCTTGCATGTGACAAGGTGTAAGCTAACTAACCATACTAAGTAAATGTTCAGCATGTGACAGGCCTGGCATGTGACAAGCTGTAGCTATAACCATACTAAGTCACTGTTCAGTGTGGGACAGGCCTGGCATTTGACAAGGTGTATGCTAACCATACTAAGTCAATGTTGCAGTCTATGACAGGCCTGGCATGTGAAAAGCTGTAGCTATAACCATACTGAGTCACTGTTCAGTGTGAGACAGGCCTGGCATTTGACAGGTATGTGAAAAGGTGTAGCTAACCATGCTAAGTCAATGTTCAGCATGGGACAGGCCTGGCATGTGAAAAGCTGTAGCTATAACCATACTAAATCACTGTTCAGTGTGGGACAGGCCTGGCCTTTGACAAGGGGTATGCTAACCATACTAAGGCAATGTTCAGCATGTGACAGTCCTGGCATGTGACAATGTGTAGCTAACTATACTAAGTCAATGTTCAGCATGTGACAGGCCTGGCATGTGACAATGTGTAGCTAACTATACTAAGTCAATATTCAGTGTGGGACAGGTCTGGCATGTGACAAGGTGTAGCTAACCATCCTTAGGAACAATGTTCAGTCTATGACAGACCTCGCATGTGACAAGGTGTATGCTTACCAAACTAAGTCAATGCTCAGTCTGTGACAGGCTTTTCATGTGACAAGGTGTAGCTAACCATACCTAGGAACAATGTTCAGTCTATGACAGACCTCGCATGTGACAAGGTGTATGCTTACCAAACTAAGTCAATGCTCAGTCTGTGACAGGCTTTTCATGTGACAAGGTGTAGCTAACAATACTAAGTCAATGTTCAGTGTGGGGCAGGCCTGGCATGTGACAAGGTGTATGCTTACCATACTAAGTCAATGCTCAGTCTGTGACAGGCCTTTCATGTGACAAGGTGTAGCTAACCATACTAAGTCAATGTTCAGTGTGGGACATGCCTGGCATATGACAAGGTGTATGCTTACCATACTACGTCAATGCTCAGTCTGTGACAGGCCTGCCATGTGACAAGGTTTATGCTACCCATTTTTAGGAACAATGTTCAGTCTATGACAGCCCTGGCATGTGACAAGGTGTAGCTAACAATACTAAGTCAATGTCCAGTCTATGACAGGCCTGGCATGGGACAAGGTGTAGTTAACCATACTAAGTCAATGTTCAGTGTGGGACATGCCTGGCATATGACAAGGTGTATGCTTACAATACTAAGTCAATGTTACAGTATGTGACAGGACTGGCATGTGACAAGGTGTATGCTTACCAAACTAAGTCAATGCTCAGTCTGTGACAGTCCTGGCATGTGACAAGCTGTAGCTATAACCATACTAAGTCACTGTTCAGTGTGGGACCGGCCTGGCATTTGACAGGTATGTGACAAGGTGTAGCTAACCATACTAAGTCAATGCTCAGTCTGAGACAGGCCTTTCATGTGACAAGGTGGAGCTAACCATACTAAGTCAATGTTCAGCATCTAACCATACTTAGGAACAATGTTCAGTGTGGGACAGGCCTGTCACAGACTGAACATTGACTTAGTATGGTTAGCTCCACCTTGTCACATGCCAGGCCTGTCACAGACTGAACATTGACTTAGTATGGTTAGCTATACCTTGTCACATGTCAGGCCTGTCACAGACTGAACATTGTTCCTAAAAATGGGTAGCATAAACCTTGTCACATGCCAGGCCTGTCACATGCTGAACATTGCCTTAGTATGGTTAGCTACGCCTTGTCACATGCCAGGCCTGTCACAGACTGAACATTGACTTAGTATGGTTAGCTCCACCTTGTCACATGCCAGGCCTGTCCTCACATGCCAGGCCCGTCATAGACTGTAACATTGACTTAGTATGGTTAGCATAAACCTTGTCACATGCCAGGCCTGTCCCTCACTGAACATTGACTTAGCATGGTTAGCTACAGCTTGTCACATGCCAGGCCTGTCATACACTGAATATTGTTCCTAAATATGGTTAGCTACACCTTGTCACATACGAGGCCTGTCATATGCTGAACATTGACTTAGGATGGTTAGCTATACCTTGTCACATGTCAGGCCTGTCACAGACTGAACATTGTTCCTACGGATGGTAAGCATACACCTTGTCACATGCAAGGTCTGTCATAGACTGAACATTGTTCCTAAGTATGGTAAGCAGACACCTTGTCACATGCCAGGCCTGTCATAGACTTAACCATACTAAGTCCAATGTTCAGTGTGGGACAGGCCTGTCACAGACTGAACATTGACTTAGTATGGTTAGCTCCACCTTGTCACATGAAAGGCCTGTCTCAGACTGAGCATTGACTTAGTATGGGAAGGATACAGACTGAGCATTGACTTAGTATGCTTACCATACTAAGTCAATGCTCAGCCTGTGACAGGCCTTTCATGTGACAAGGTGTAGCTAACCATGTGACAAGGTGTAGCTAACCATATTAAGCCAATGTTCAGTCTATGACAGGCCTGGCATGTGCCAAGGTGTAGCTAACCATACTAAGTCAATGTTCGGTGTGGGACAGGCCTGGCATGTGACAAGGGGTAAGCTAACCATACTTAGGAACAATGTTTAGTCTATGACAGACCTGGCATGTGATAAGGTGTATGCTTACCATACTTAGGAACAATGTTCAGTGTGGGACAGGCCTGTCACAGACTGAACATTGTTCCTACGGATGGTAAGCATACACCTTGTCACATGCAAGGTCTGTCATAGACTGAACATTGTTCCTAAGTATGGTTCGCTACACCTTGTCACATGCCAGGCCTGGCACATGCTGAACATTGTTCCTAAGTATGGTAAGCAGACACCTTGTCACATGCCAGGCCTGTTAAGTATGGTAAGCATACACCTTGTCACATGCGAGGTCTGTCATAGACTGAACATTGTTCCTAAAAACGCGTAGCATAAACCTTGTCCCATGCCAGGCCTGTCACATGCTGAACATTGTTCCTAAGTATGGTTATGTTCATAAGTATGGTTAGCTACACCTTGTCACATGGTTAGCTACACCTTGTCACATGGTTAGCTACACCTTGTCACATGAAAGGCCTGTCACAGGCTGAGCATTGACTTAGTATGGTAAGCATACACCTTGTCACATGCCAGTCCTGTCACATACTGTAACATTGACTTAGTATTGTAAGCATACACCTTGTCATATGCCAGGCATGTCCCACACTGAACATTGACTTAGGGTTAGCTACACCTTGTCACATGCCAGTCCTGTCACATACTGTAACATTGACTTAGTATGGTAAGCATACAGACTGAGCATTGACTTAGTATGCTTACCATACTAAGTCAATGTTACAGTATGTGACAGGCCTGGCATGTGACAAGGCGTAGCTAACCATACTAAGGCAATGTTCAGCATGTGACAGGCCTGACATGTGACAAGGTGTAAGCTAACCATACTTAGGAACAATGTTCAGCCTGTGACAGGCCTGGCATGTGACAAGGAGTAAGCTAACCATACTTAGGAACAATGTTCAGCATGTGACAGGCCTGGCATGTGACAAGCTGTAGCTAACCATACTAAGTCAATGTTCAGTGAGGGACAGGCCTGGCATGTGACAAGGTGTATGCTAACCATACTAAGTCAATGTTACAGTCTATGACGGGCCTGGCATGTGAGGACAGGCCTGGCATGTGACAAGGTGTAGCTAACTATACTAAGTCAATGCTCAGTCTGTGACAGGCCTGCCATGTGACAAGGTTTATGCTACCCATTTTTAGGAACAATGTTCAGTCTATGACAGACCTGGCATGTGACAAGGTGTAGCTAACCATACTAAGTAAATGTTCAGTGTGGGACAGGCCGGGCATGTGACAAGGTGTATGCTTACCATACTAAGTCAATGTTCAGTGAGGGAAAGGCCTGGCATGTGTCTGGCATGTGACAAGGTGTAGCTAACCATACAAAGTCAATGTTCAGCATGTGACAGGCCTGGCATGTGGCAAGCTGTAGCTAACCATACTAAGTCAATGTTAAAGTATGTGACAGGCCTGGCATGTGACAAGGTGTAAGCTAACCATACTAAGTCAATGCTCAGTCTGTGACAGTCCTGGCATGTGACAAGGTGTAGCTAACTATACTAAGTCAATGCTCAGTCTGTGACAGGCCTGGCATGTGACAAGGGGTATGCTTACCATACTAAGTCAATGTTCAGTGTGGGATAGGCCTGGCATGTGACAAGGTGTAGCTAACTATACTAAGTCAATGCTCAGTCTGTGACAGTCCTGGCATGTGACAAGGTGTAGCTAACCATACTAAGGCAATGTTCAGTGTGGGACAGGCCTGGCATGTGACAAGGGGTATGCTTACCATACTAAGTCAATGTTACAGTATGTGACAGGCCTGGCATGTGACAAGGTGTATGCTTACCATACTAAGTCAATGTTCAGCATGTGTCAGGCCTAGCATGTGACAAGGTGTATGCTAACCATACTAAGTCAATGTTACAGTATGTGACAGGCTCCTTGCAATATGTATGAGAATAGGATCCTTTTAATTTGAAAAGTATGGCATATAACCTACCAAACAATTTAATCGTATCATCTGATTTTTTTTTATTGAGGAAGATGAGTTGGGCCTTTTGGAAAACTTTAAAGATCAGGAAAAATGAGCATAAAATTGTGATAAAGTGTAACATTCATAAAGGAAATGTAACTAAATAGCAGAAACACCTTTCTACACCATATCATTTACACAAATTATAAACCTATCGTGTATCAACGGGACACAAAACACATGGCAGGAAATTACCAATAATTGCACTCTATGCGCAACAGTAATATTCCCCGTCCATCCCTCGCAGTATATTCCAAGTCTGATCCAATAGAATATCAAATCTAGATGTTCCTTGTTTACATAATATCAAAAACATAATATAAGTAATTTCATTATAAATCTCTGAATTTAATTTGCGCAGCAAATTATGATTTTCATCTCATATTTGATCATATTTTCCTGCCCATGAGGAATATGTATAGCTTGAATATAAATGACAGTTTCTCACCAGTCTCCGCAATTGCTAGCAGTCAAAGAGTTTACCAGCCAGTGTATGTGGTCTCTACATTAAGTGCCTTCAGCTACACCAGAAAGGCCATATTAAGCCTTAAACAGTCACAGAGTCTATCTGATCAACATTTCTAATAGCTATGCTATGCTCTGTCGATGTTTTCCCGTGATACCATCCCCCCAAAGGAACACGTTCCCATTACATCATTCCAAATGAAAAATGCACACATATCATTCTACCTAACAGCCTCGGAGTAGAGGCCTTCAGAAATGGTCAGAACACATTACAAATTATAAAGGATATATATGATAGACAAGAAATTATATTGATAACAAATGAAAATCTGAACATTTCCAATATTTTATCTATTGAGTTTGTATTATAATTTCTCAAGGGATAAGATATGACAGGTCTAAATTAAAAAGATGTCAAAAATCCCATAGGGAGGATAAGGTGTTTTTTCTGTTCTGTTCACTAAATTGATCCTTGTGATTCCTTCGTGAGTTCTCCTGTACCTGATTGTCAGTGTGGTGTGTCTCACAAGCTACAAAATATAGTTTCTGAAACACTCTTTACTTGTTATTACTATACTTGTTACATATTTAAGTTCACCATCTGAATTACAGTCTGCCATTGTATCTAAATAATGGAAAAAAATGTCTTTTACTTGAAAGTGTGAAATTTTTACAGCTATTATCAATAGCAAGATTGTGTCAATTTCTCAATAGCTTGCACATGAAATCGGGTATTTATTTGAACATAAAAACCCTCTGGTATGAAGCCTTCTCTTACTAGATGTTGTGTAAAGTGTTCCGGCTTTGTCACCGGTGATACTGAAGGCTGTCACACATTTATAATGGAGGAAATTCAAAGCCTTTCAAATTCAAGGCAGACTGCAGCATTGTTTGTGGGGAGGGCTTTGGAATTTGTGGGTAAACAGTTAGGGTAGCTGTAAGGTGACACAACTCGCTGAGGTTTTGTCGGGTATCTCCATCAGTGTCAGGTAGGTGTGAGGCCCCAGGCGAGGAGGGGACAAATGTCTGACCCCCTACCACCACCCAAACCTCATATGTCACAACCGTGACATCATCTACCTTAATGTGTGGCCCACATTTTAACTTAATCACCCTAAAATGTTACACTATCTAATTACATAGTGCTTACAAAAGAATGTTGAATTTTTGTATTGTACAATTTGTGTCACCGTTCCTTGGTTCCATAACATTCCACTAAGATTAATGATACCCACTCTTTCTTTAGTCAGATCTTACATGTAAATTTACAACACTAAGTAACAGACTTGTAGCTCTACGCCTACTCCAAGGTACCTGGCAGGTTTTTTGCTAAAAAATATATTACATAACACTCAAAGTTTTTTTTAACAATTTAATGACACCAGCCAACCTTATCTCAACTTTATTTGATTTTTATAGCGATTTCACCTTGGGCATAAGAAACTCGGAGATCCTCTCCACAAATAACTTTTATGACACTGACTTTAATTTTCAGTGTCAAGTTTCTTTTTCTTAATTTTTAAAGTTTTATTTCATCATCAAGTAAAGTAAAGCAGTTGTAACACAAAAGGTGAACAGCTGGATTTCAGTAATAGTTGGTATCAAGAGTTAACTCATTCACCCTTGAAATTCCAAGATGAACTTTTCCAACTTTTGAATTGGAAGAGTTCAAATGTGTCTTCAGGGGTGAATGAGTTAAAGGTCCCACACAACATCTTCCTGACAACTACATATATGTTAGAAAATTTGCAGTTTTAGCTTGGGAGGGTTACTCTTTTAGCCTAACTCAGTCTGAACATACTCTGCCAAGTGCGAAAAAAACCACAATGAAATGAAAGTTTGTCTGCAGAAACAAACACACCTGAAAACATTTGGTTCGGGTATATCACAATGAAACTTTGATCCTGCAGCAGCGATACATCAACAGGTGGTTGCTGACATTCTCATATATATATAGCGGATGGAGGAAGGAGCTCTATCATTTTTTCCCACCACATACTGAATGGATATACCTACCATCTTATCAACAATTTGTAACATGTTGGTCTTAAAATAGATACTTGTAACCCTTTATTTCCCAAAAAGTACATTCCGGAGTTGATGATATCGCCAGAGTAAGGTAGCATCGTCAAGGAGGATGTACACCATACAACAGGTGCTCCACCTGCTCAATACGGTACCTTTTTATATATACGAGCTGTTGTTGGAGATTACCTATGTACTTTAACAGGATATATGCATGTCCTTGCCTGATACTGCTCCATAGCTTCCTAGCCTCTGTCTGTGTGGGACCCCAGAGATGGATAGCATTAGCTCACTGTGCAGTAGGTAGCACCAAACTAATGGGATGAGAAACAAGGCATCAGCCAATTTCTATATAACATATGATGGCAGTTATAGGGGGCACTGATCTTTCTCCACCTTGTGGTCTATTGTAGTGAAGGCATCTATCAAATGACTCCATTCTTTAATAAAAAAAGGAGGGTACTTCTCCATTCTTTGATGTAACAACAGTGGGTACCTACGGTAAACCTTCGGTCAGTTTGAACAAAATTAAATAAATATTGATGAACCTGTTCGGATTATACAAAATTATGCCTTAGAAAATAAGCGTGAGTTCGAACTATCGGCAAACATTTCGGCAAAGTGTAAATCAAGTCACAATTATATACCTGACATATTTTCTTTACCGGAGTATACCTCTATTTATCCAATGTAAGGTCGATACGTAACAACAACGGCCTGGCATAGAACAATGGCACATTTATAAATAGGTAAAATGATAGTATATTATTTAATTCAATGTTAATTGTTAATTAAACTTTCTTCATTTCGTGATAATTATGATTGTTATTGCGAAGCAGAGGCCATTGTGTAGGCCACGAAACAGTACACGTTTCATTTGTGACACAATAGTTAGACTACCTAGCTTGTATCAGAGACCTAAATATTGAGTCTCTGCGTGGTTAGGTTTTATTTAAATCAGAAACTATTGTATAAATTATTTCGTAATGAATGGTCCGTTTAATCAATTGAAAACATAGTCTACATAACCATTTGTTGCGTTTACAAAGCGCTACTGTACAGTAAATATAGGTCTATATGTAAGTAAAATCAGGTCAGAACATCAACATGTCTGCTTTTAAAATATAAGTGATATAGTCCTAATACCTACCAAACTTATTTGACACCTTCAAAATTACCCATCGCTAATTGGGACACCTGTGGATTGTTTGGACTTGGACATGAATGTTAACACGTCACTCACCATGGCTGGGCGGCCGATCCCTACCGCGACATCGTGTCCTGCCCTACCTGGTGTGAGGGCACACGTTTACAGGTTATACCTTGATTGGCAATAATTAAGGGATGTCTGGTCGCAATTAAATAATCAAGATGCTTAGTTAACACTGTATTTGACAATACACGGGCAATTTCTTAGTTTGCCATACAGCATGACATCAGTTCGTACTGATCGCATGTTATTTATACATTGTCGGGGCCTAAGTTAAAATTGGCTGTCTCGTGCACGATTTTATTTTTCAAACAATATAATAAAAATGAATCAACGCTAAAATCTGTGACATATATTTATGGTTTGTCTGTCACCACTGTACTGCAATGCTCACACATACAACCCATTACCCTAAACGTGTCTGTTGATCAAAGTATTGGCATTTTTCCGGGGCCGATCGCCGCGAGCTTTCAATGGAGTTCGCTAAAAAAAAGCTTACTTTACGTTCTTCATTTGACAAGTTTGGACTATCCAAAATAGGGTCAATCAGAGTTTGAACTATCACTAGCTAGAAAATTATTGTTTTCATTGAAAAAAAAAATATGTGTTCGAACTATCTGCCGATTCGAACTGACCGGAGGTTTACCGTATCCATTCTATGATGTAATAGTGGGTACTTCTCCATTCTTTGATGTTATAGCTGGTACTTCTGTATTCTTTGATGTTATAGCTGGTACTTCTCCATTCTTAAATGTAACATTGGGTTCCTATCTATTCTCTGCTGTAATAGTGGGTACTTCTCCATTCTTTGATGTTATAGCTGGTACTTCTGCATTCTTTGATGTAATACCTGGTACTTCTCCATTCTTTGATGTTATAGCTGGTACTTCTGCATTCTTTGATGTTATAGCTGGTACTTCTCCATTCTTAAATGTAACATTGGGTTCCTATCTATTCTCTGCTGTAATAGTGGGTACTTCTCCATTCTCTGCTGTATTAGTGGGTACTTCTCCATTCTCTGCTGTATTAGTCGGTACTTCACCATTCTCTGCTGTAATAGTAAGTACTTCTCCATTATCTGCTGTAATAGTGGGTACTTCTCCATTCTTTGATGTAATAGTGGGTACCTATCTATAATTCTTTGATGTTATAGTGGGTACTTCTCCATTCTTTGATGTAATAACTGGTACCTATCTATTCTATATTGTAACAGTGGGGACCTATCCATTCTAAGATGTAACGGTGGGAACTTCTCCATTATCTGCTGTAATAGTGGGTACTTCTCTATTCTCTGCTGAAATAGTGGGTACTTAATTATTCTCTGCTGTATTAGTGGGTACTTCTCCATTCTTTGATGTAAACGTGGGTACTTCTCCAATCTCTGCTGTAATAGTGGGTACTTCTCCATTCTCTGCTGTAATAGTGGGTACTTCTCCATTCTTTGATGTAATAACTGGTACCTATCTATTCTATATTGTAACAGTGGGTACCTATCCATTCTAAGATGTAACGGTGGGTACTTCTCCATTATCTGCTGTAATAGTGGGTACTTCTCTATTCTCTGCTGAAATAGTGGGTACTTAATTATTCTCTGCTGTATTAGTGGGTACTTCTCCATTCTTTGCTGTAATAGTAGTACTTCACCATTCTCTGCTGTAATAGTAAGTACTTCTCCATTCTCTGCTGTAATAATTGGCACTTCTCCCTTCTTTGATAAAATAGTGAGTACTTCTCCATTTTCTGCTGTAATAGTTGGTACTTTGCCATTCTCTGCTGTAATAGTAAGTACTTCTCCATTCTCTGCTGTAATAGTGGGTACTTTCCATTCTTTGATGTGATAGTGGGTACTTCCCTATTTTCTGCTGTAATAGTGGGTACATCTCCATTCTTTGATGTAATAGTGGGTACTTCCCTATTTTCTGCTGTAATAGTGGGTACATCTCCATTCTCTGCTGTAATAGTGGGTACTTTCCATTCTTTGATGTAATAGTGGGTACTTCTCCATTCTTTGATGTAATAGCTGGTACCTATCTATTCTATATTGTAACAGTGGGTACCTATCCATTCTATGATGTACGGTAGGTACCTGTCTATTCTCTGCTGTAATAGTGGGTACTTTCCATTCTTTGATGTAATATCGGGTACTTTCCATTCTTTGATGTGATAGTGGGTACTTCCCTATTTTCTGCTGTAATAGTGGGTACTTTCCATTCTTTGATGTAATAGTGGGTTCTTCTCCATTCTTTGATGTAACAGCGGGTACTTCTCCATTCTTTGATGTAATAGTGGGTACTTCTCCATTCTTTGATGTAATAGTGGGTATTTCTCCATTCTTTGATATACTCGCAGGTAATTTTTTATATTTTGATGTAACAGCAGGTATCAGAGTATTTACCAAGCCTCAGTAGTAATGAAACAAATAATGAAATGAAATAAATGTTATACGGATCTACAAAACAGAAACATCTTTTTTCTTTACAGCATGAAGATGTTTAATAATGGCATACAAACATCATAAATCAAGAAATAAGAATGTGAAGTCTGTGTTAAACATGAAAATGACACAACATCCCCACCTTTTCCCCTGAGTTATATTTGTTAGAGCAGTGAAGAGAGATTTACATACCTATCTGAATACATGTACTGACCCTACCTATAACTCCTACATCTTTCAGCCTACATAACTTATGTGCATAATATGCATGAATACATATCATGTTCCTTTCATATCTCAAGTATTTTAAGACCCTGGTTTTATGTTTCGCACAATTTAGAATTTCTCTTTGCTAAATATGATGAGAAATCTTACACCAGGGAACTAAAAGATCCATCCCTTTTTCACGGACTAATAAAGTCAGTAGTGTATATACACACCAAACTTTGACAGCACAGTTTGAACATCTTTCATCCGCCATGGAGCCAATCTCAGGTTTCCTACGTACAATCTGACACCCTAAAGAAACTTCAGAAATAAAACGGCAAAGAAACTTCCGAATCATTATTCATCAAACTTGTCCTAACACCTACTTTTGTGTTTGTTACTGGGTTCAACTGTTGACTTTCTTGTACTAAATTCAATTTACCACCAAACAATTGCTACAACTCTTAGGGTCCTTAGGTAACATTTGTGAATGGAAGTTTGACTCAGAGGTCTATAACCCAACAGCTTTGTGAAAGTTTTTGAAGCTATTTTAACAGTCAGCTAATGACTTTATGTGATGTATTATTTATGTATATATTTATAAATGTGAGGTTATCGTTATTTCAATCGGACAACTATACTTTGTTTGCATGAAATCTGATATTTTTCAATAATATAGTGTTAACAGTATTGGCCTGGTCAGGAAAAGTGTACAGAAATATTAGTACTGTGGGAGAATCAACTCACTGGTATAAAACATTAATAATCCAAATTAAAATCCTGCACAAGTGATTCATTTAGTGTTTCTGTCCATATTACTGGGTGAAGCTAACAATTGTGAAGGTGATTGGACTGCAAACTACACATGTATTTTCATGAATCAGAATAAGTTAGTTACAAAATGCCATTCATTGACTCATGTTTAAGAATAAGGTTCAAAATGGTATTTGTTGACTAAGATAGTAAGGTACAGAACCAATTTGCGAACACCTATGTCGCAGATAATATTTGGCCAAGCCATCTAAAACATGTCAACCATTAAACCTGTGACACCGTGACCTTTGGGTGATGTGGACACCCGTGACCTTTGGTTGATGTGGACACCCGTGACCTTTGGTTGATGTGGACACCTGTGACCTTTGGGTGATGTGGACACCCGTGACCTTTCGGTGATGTGGACACCCGTGACCTTTCGGTGATGTGGACACCCGTAACCTTTGAGTGATGTGGACACCCGTGACCTTTGAGTGATGTGGACCCCCGTGACCTTTGGTTGATGTGGACACCCGTGACCTTTGGGTGATGTGGACACTTATGACCTATGGTTGATATGGACACTTATGACCTATGGTTGATATGGACAATTGTGGTCTATAGTTGATATGGACACTTGTGACCTATGGTTGATTTGGACACTTGTGACCTATGGTTGATATGGACACTTGTGGTCTATAGTTGATATGGACACTTATGACCTATGGTTGATTTGGACACTTGTGACCTATGGTTGATATGGACACTTATGACCTATGGTTATATGGACACTTGTGACCTATGGTTGATTTGGACACTTGTGACCTATGGTTGTTATAGACACTTGTGACCTATAGTTGATATGGACACTTGTGACCTATAGTTGATATAGACACTTATGACCTATAGTTGATATGGACACTTGTGGTCAATAGTTGATATGGACACTTGTGACCTATGGTTGATTTGGACACTTGTGACCTATGGTTGTTATAGACACTTGTGGTCTATAGTTGATATGGACACTTGTGACCTATGGTTGATATAGACACTTGTGACCTATAGTTGATATGGACACTTGTGACCTATGGTTGATATGGACACTTGTGACCTATAGTTGATATGGACACTTGTGACCTATGGTTGTTATAGACACTTGTGACCTATAGTTGATATGGACACTTGTGACCTATAGTTGATATGGACACTTGTGACCTATGGTTGATATGGACACTTGTGGTCTATAGTTGATATGGACACTTGTGACCTATGGTTGATATGGACACTTGTGACCTATAGTTGATATGGACACTTGTGACCTATGGTTGTTATAGACACTTGTGACCTATAGTTGATATGGACACTTGTGACCTATAGTTGATATGGACACTTGTGACCTATAGTTGATATGGACACTTGTGACCTATGGTTGTTATAGACACTTGTGGTCTATAGTTGATATGGACACTTGTGACCTATGGTTGATATGGACACTTGTGACCTATAGTTGATATGGACACTTGTGACCTATGGTTGTTATAGACACTTGTGACCTATAGTTGATATGGACACTTGTGATCTATAGTTGATATGGACACTTGTGACCTATGGTTGATATGGACACTTGTGACCTATGGTTGTTATAGACACTTGTGGTCTATAGTTGATATGGACACTTGTGACCTATGGTTGATATAGACACTTGTGACCTATAGTTGATATGGACACTTGTGACCTATGGTTGATATGGACACTTGTGACCTATGGTTGTTATAGACACTTGTGGTCTATAGTTGATATGGACACTTGTGACCTATGGTTGATATAGACACTTGTGACCTATAGTTGATATGGACACTTGTGGTCAATAGTTGATATGGACACTTGTGACCTATGGTTGATTTGGACACTTGTGACCTATGGTTGATTTGGACACTTGTGACCTATGGTTGTTATAGACACTTGTGGTCTATAGTTGATATGGACACTTGTGACCTATGGTTGATATAGACACTTGTGACCTATAGTTGATATGGACACTTGTGACCTATGGTTGTTATAGACACTTGTGACCTATAGTTGATATGGACACTTGTGGTCTATAGTTGATATGGACATTTGTGACCTATGGTTGATTTGGACACTTGTGGTCTATAGTTGATTTGGACACTTGTGACCTATGGTTGATATGGACACTTGTAACCTATAGTTGATATGGACACTTGTGACCTATGGTTGATATGGACACTTGAGACCTAAGGTTGATATGGACACTTGTGATCTATGGTTGATAAAGACACTTGTGACCTAAGGTTGAGGTGGACACTTTTGACCTATAGTTGATATGGACACTTGAGACCTAAGGTTGATATGGACACTTGTGACCTAAGGGTGATATGGACACTTTTGACCTATAGTTGATATGGACACTTGAGACCTAAGGTTGATATGGACACTTGTGATCTATGGTTGATAAAGACACTTGTGACCTATGGTTAATATAGACACTTGTGACCTAAGGTTGAGGTGGACACTTTTGACCTATAGTTGATATGGACACTTGTGACCTATGGTTGATATAGACACTTGTGACCTAAGGTTGATATGGACACTTGTGACCTATAGTTGATATGGACACTTGAGATCTTATTTGGACAATGGCTGATTTGGATATTTGTGGTCTGTGGTCTGTGTTTATACTTCCATTCCTGCTTCTGGTTAAATGATTCATAGAGTAAGGTATAGCATTTCCAGACATGTATTTCTTTTTAATCACTTACAAATTTTACACATGCTATAGCTAACTGTATAACTGTACAACAGTTTTCAGTGCTATATGTGTCTACAAACGTCTGGAATTCAAACCCTCCAGATAAAAAATGTGCGAGTTGTGAGATAAGAAATTTATGTAGTCTGTGCTCTATCTGGGATAAGGCTCTTGTATAAACCTCACAGGGAAAGTACTGCAATCTTCACGTAGAAAAAAAAGTTATATAAAATCCCCATAACATGGTTGGTTAATACATACCCCTGATGAAAGAAAGTCTGTTTTGTCAAGAAAGCAATTCTTCAAATAAAATGGAAAATTGCCAACCTCTCCTTGGTATTTTAACTGACTCTAAACCTTAATTACTAATTAACGAGAAAAAAAACATTGCATGAATTGTATTAAGTAATTTAGTTTCTTAATTTTAGCCATTAAATCCTGCTAGCGTTTTACATATATGAAATTTAAATGCAGTTCTAAACAAAAAATACAGTAAAACATTAAACTATAGCACCCCACATTATATCAACATATGCACATACAGCCAATCAGAATGGAAGAAATACCTGTAAATTTTAATACTAAAATACAAATACTTGACCAGTACAATTTGTATTCTTCCTCCAATTATCATCATTGGAACAAAATGTAACTCTATTTTCATATTCAAGCAAGTTATGGTTAGGAGAGAGGCTGTCATATTTGACAGAAGAATTGAGATAATACATCATTGACCGAGTCTGGAAGTCTGGAAAGTATCAATATTGACGGATGATGCCCCTAACAACAACAACAACTATTCCTGATTATCCAACATTTCAACTTGCCATGTAAAAATGGAAGTCCTAATGACTGAAACAGTATACAATATGGTTTATCTGTAATTAAGGAAAAATGAAGGTCAAGCTCATCTCAAGGTTTAAGTTGATTGCAAATATGAGTCTGATCTACAAGACAATCTGACCTTGTCATTCATTTATTGTTTCCAATGACCAGATGGGAAAAATGAAACTGTCACAGTGTTCCCAGAAACACCCAAATGAGGGTTTTTCACCCCAAAACAGTTCGTAGTACCCCCAGTTTCCAACAATTGCCCAATGTTACTAAGTACCAAGGGGTACAGAATCTTGAAAATGTATAAAATATACCCCCTAATCTAAAATACTGTGGGAACACTTTGTCAGTAATATTAGGAAATTACTGATCCTACCTGGTTTAGGATCAACACCTTGGAGTTTGTTTCAATCATGTCAAGGACCAATACCCCATAGTCCTCTCCGACCATGTCTAGGAACAGAACATCAGGGGTTCTCTCTGATTGTGTAAAGGACCAATACCCCATAATCCTCTCTGACCATGTCTAGGATCAGAACATCAGGGTTTCTCTCTGATCGTGTAAAGGACCAATACCCCATAGTCCTCTCCGACCATGTCTAGGAACAGAGCATCAGGGGTTCTCTCTGATCGTGTAAAGGACCAACACCCCATAGTCCTCTCCAACCATGTCTAGGATCAGGGTTTCTCTTTGATCGTGTAAAGGACCAACACCCCATAGTCCTCTCTGACCATGTCTAGGATCAGAACATCGGGGTTTCTCTCTGATCGTGTAAAGGACCAATACCCCATAGTCCTCTCCGACCAAGTCTAGGATCAGAACATCAGGGGTTCTCTCTGATTGCGTATGGGAACCCCCTAGTCCTCTCCGACCATGTCTAGGATAAGAACATCAGGGTTTCTCTATGATAGTGTGTTAGACCAATACCCCATAGTCCTCTCCGGCCATGCTAGGATCAGAACATCAGGGTTTCTCTCTGATTGTGTAAAGGACCAACACCCCATAGTCCTCTCCGATCGCGTCTAGGATCAGAACATCAGGGGTTCTCTCTGATCGTGTAAAGGACCAACACCCCATAGTCCTCACTGCCCATGTCTAGGATCAGAACATCAGGGTTTCTCGCTGATCGTGTAAAGGACCAATACCCCATAGTCCTCTCCGATCACGTCTAGGATCAGAACATCAGGGTTTCTCTCTGATCGTGTAAAGGACCATAACCCCATAGTCCTCTCCGACCATGTCTAGGATCAGAACATTAGGGGTTCTCTCTGATTGTTTAAAGGACCGATACCCCATAGTCCTCTCCGGGGTTTCTCTCTGATTGTGTAAAGGACCAACACCCCATAGTCCTCACTGCCCATGTCTAGGATCAGAACATCAGGGTTTCTCGCTGATCGTGTAAAGGACCAATACCCCATAGTCCTCTCCGACCAAGTCTAGGATCAGAACATCAGGGGTTCTCTCTGATTGCGTATGGGAACCCCCTAGTCCTCTCCGACCATGTCTAGGATAAGAACATCAGGGTTTCTCTATGATAGTGTGTTAGACCAATACCCCATAGTCCTCTCCGACCAGGTCTAGGAACAGCACATCAGGGGTTCTCTCTGATTGTGTAATTAAGGACCAATACCCCATAGTCCTCTCCGACCATGTCTAGGAACAGAGCATCAGGGGTTCTCTCTGATCGTGTAAAGGACCAACACCCCATAGTCCTCTCTGACCATGTCTAGGATCAGAACATCGGGGTTTCTCTCTGATCGTGTAAAGGACCAATACCCCATAGTCCTCTCCGACCAAGTCTAGGATCAGAACATCAGGGGTTCTCTCTGACTGTGTATGGGACCAGTACCCCATAGTCCTCTCCGACCATGTCTAGGATCAGAACATCAGGGTTTCTCTCTGATCGTGTAAGGGACCAATACCCCATAGTCCTCTCCGACCATGTCTAGGATCAGAACATTAGGGGTTCTCTCTGATTGTTTAAAGGACCGATACCCCATAGTCCTCTCCGGGGTTTCTCTCTGATTGTGTAAAGGACCAATACCCCATAGTCCTCTCCGATCACGTCTAGGATCAGAACATCAGGGTTTCTCTCTGATTGTGTAAAGGACCAACACCCCATAGTCCTCTCCGATCACGTCTAGAATCAGAACATCAGGGTTTCCCTCTGATTGTGTAAAGAACCAACACCCCATAGTCCTCTCCGACCATGTCTAGGAACAGAACATAAGGGGTTCTCTCTGACTGTGTATGGGACCAGTACCCCATAGTCCTCTCCGACCATGTCTAGGATCAGAACATCAGGGGTTCTCTCTGATCGTGTAAAGGACCGATACCCCATAGTCCTCTCCGACCATGTCTAGGATAAGAACATCAGGGTTTCTCTATGATAGTGTGTTAGACCAATACCCCATAGTCCTCTCCGGCCATGTCTAGGATAAGAACATCAGGGGTATTCTCTGATTGTGTGTTAGACCAATACCCCATAGTCCTCTCCGACCAGGTCTAGGAACAGAACATCAGGGGTTCTCTCTGACTGTGTATGGGACCAGTACCCCATAGTCCTCTCCGACCATGTCTAGGAACAGAACATCAGGGTTTCTCTCTGATTGTGTGTTAGACCAATACCCCATAGTCCTCTCCGACCATGTCTAGGATAAGAACATCAGGGGTTCTCTCTGATTGTGTGTTAGACCAATACCCCATAGTCCTCTCCGACCATGTCTAGGAACAGAACAACAGGGTTTCTCTCTGATTGTGTAAAGGACCAATACCCCATAGTCCTCTCCGACCAGGTCTAGGAACAGAACATCAGGGGTTCTCTCTGATTGTGTAATTAAGGACCAATACCCCATAGTCCTCTCCGACCAAGTCTAGGATCAGAACATCAGGGGTTCTCTCTGATTGCGTATGGGACCAGTACCTCATGGCTTTCTCCAATTATGTCTTGAATATGATTGGAAAACGTTCTGGGGAGCAGAACTCTGGAGATAATCTTTGAGGTAACTAAGGTGGCCTAAACAAAAATATTGATTGTCCCTGTACATCATCAGAGAGAAACCTATAGTTAAATGACACTTGGGTACAGATCCTCGACAGGAAACCAACACCCCATAGTCCTCTCCGACCATGTCTAGGATAAGAACATCAGGGGTTCTCTCTGATTGTGTGTTAGACCAATACCTCATAGTCCTCTCCGACCATGTCTAGGATAAGAACATCAGGGGTTCTCTCTGATTGCGTATCCCCTAGTCCTCTCCGACCATGTCTAGGATAAGAACATCAGGGGTTCTCTCTGATTGCGTATGGGACCAGTACCTCATGGCTTTCTCCAATTATGTTTTGAATATGATTGGAAAACGTTCTGGGGAGCAGAACTCTGGAGATAATCTTTGAGGTAACTAAGGTGGCCTAAACAAAAATATTGATTGTCCCTGTACATCATCAGAGAGAAACCTATAGTTAAATGACACTTGGGTACAGATCCTCGACAGGAAGGTCACTGGTGGTTGGAGAGAGCCTCTCAATTACAGGTTCTGGATATGATCTAAAAAGGACCCCGAGGTACAGGTCCTGGTCAGGAAGGACACTGGTGGTTGGAGAGAACCTCTGAATTACAGGTTCTGGATATGATCTAAAAATGACCCCAAGGTACAGGTCCTGCACAGGAAGGACACTGATAGTTGGAGAGAACCTCTGAATTACAGGTTCTGGATATGATCGAAAAAGGACACCGAGGTACAGGTCCTGGACAGGAAGGACACTGATAGTTGGAGAGAACCTCTGAATTACAGGTTCTGGATATGATCTAAAAAGGACACCGAGGTACAGGTCCTGGACAGGAAGGACACCGGTGGTTGGAGAGAGCCTATAAATTACAGGATCTGGATATGATCTAAAAAGGACACCGAGGTACAGGTCCTGGTCAGGAAGGACACCGGTGGTTGGAGAGAACCTCTGAATTACAGGTTCTGGATATGATCTAAAAAGGACACCGAGGTACAGGTCCTGGTCAGGAAGGACACTGATGGTTGAAGAGAGCCTCTGAATTACAGGTTCTGGATATGAACGAAAAAAGACACCGAGGTACAGGTCCTGGACAGGAAGGACACTGATGATTGGAGAGAACCTCTGAAGTACAGGTCCTTGTCATGATAGGACAGGATGAAGACTCTGAGGTGATCCAAGGGATGATCTCAGAGCTTAATCCAGAGTGCCAGTCACCCCAGCAAACACACAAACAAGGGTGACCATTGTTACAGCTCTTACTCATCCCTCTCTAAGTGTTAGGTCAGAGGTTAAGGGCCAGGAAGGAGCGACACAATAGCTTATGTATATGTTGATATGAAGTAAACAATGTGTAGAGTTTTTTGAACCTGTGAAATATCAGTTAAGTATTCTTCAGACTACATTAGCATGCCTCTGAATTATGACAATACATATGTATACTAGTTGGATGTTTCAACATGTTAATCACTTGATATTCTGACATTTTTTACAATGAAGTTTGATATTTCTACAATAAAGTGGTGACAGTATGTCTCCATTAACAAAATAATAAAACCTAAATTTACTAATAAACATAAACAACACCTTTAACAAATTGTATGTCCAACATAATTGTCTGGGTTTGACATTTATAGAAATATACAAGCCTTTCACATCAAATTCCAGTCCATAATTGTAAACCAAGCAATTTTATTTGATATTATCTGTTAACAAAACTGAATTGTTTTTGATTAACATATTTTGACATTTCTGTGGTGAGTTGGGATTATGATAAGAGAGTGCTTACAATACAGTCTCTGTGTACAGCCTGGGAGAAGGAGATAGGAGGGGGAGAGATGGGAAGGGGGGAAACCAGGATCNTACCACAGCCACACCTCAATTTGTCAGCCTCAAGTATCAAGGGTGAGGGTTATCACCAAACTGGGGACTGGGTAACGTCACATGGTAGTCTGTCTGTGACATATTTGTATATACCATACCAAACAGCTACACACTCTGGCACGCACTCACACCAGGGGACACACTCACACCAGGGGACAGACAATTTGTCCACATGGGAGGCAACGCATGCCAAAAAAAGCAAAAAAGATTTTATAATGATAATCATATTCATTCAAAATATATCTAATCTAATAAACTGTTGAAATGAAATAGACCTATCTCAATAAAGAGCATCACAGTCTATTGGAGTAATAGCACACTTGCAGAGTATCAACCCTCTGGTCTGTTTAATGTACACTTTTAGGGAGAGTAAAACCTCTGGTCTGTTTAACTACACTTTTAAAGAGAGTAAACCCTGTGGTCTGTTTCCTTTGGTCTGTTTTAGTACACTTTTAGAGAGAGTAAACCCTGTGGTCTGTTTCCTTTGGTCTGTTTAACTACACTTTTAGAGAGAGTAAACCCTTTGGTCTGTTTCCTTTCGTCTGTTTTAGTACACTTTTAGAGAGAGTAAACCCTGTGGTCTGTTTAACTACACTTTAAGAATGAGTAAAGCCTGTGGTCTGTTAAACTACACTTTTAGAATAAGTAAACCCTGTGGTCTGTTTCCTTTGGACTGTTTTAGTACACTTTAAGAGAGAGTAAACCCTGTGGTCTGTTTAACTACACTTTTAGAATAAGTAAACCCTGTGGTCTGTTTAACTACTCTTTTAAAGAGAGTAAACCCTGTGGTCTGTTTAACTACACTTTTAGAGAGAGTAAACCCTGTGGTCTGTTTCCTTTGGTCTGTCTTAGTACACTTTTAGAGAGAGTAAACCCTGTGGTCTGTTTAACTACACGTTTAAAGAGAGTAATCCCTTTGGTCTGTTTAACTACACGTTTAAAGAGAGTAAACCCTTTGGTCTGTTTAACTACACGTTTAAAGAGAGTAAGCCCTGTGGTCTGTTTAACTACACTTTTTAAGAGAGTAAACCCTGTGGGCTGTTTTAGTACACTTTTAGAGAGAGTAAACCCTTTGGTCTGGTTTAGTACACTTTTAGAGAGAGTAAACCCTTTGGTCTGGTTTAGTACACTTTTAGAGAGAGTAAACCCTGTGGTCTGTTTCCTTTGGTCTGTCTTAGTATACTTTTAGAGAGAGTAAACCCTGTGGTCTGTTTCCTTTGGTCTGTTTTATTACACATTTAAAGAGAGTAAACCCTGTGGTCTGTTTTAGTACACTTTTAAAGAGAGTAAACCCTGTGGTCTGTTTCCTTTGGTCTGTCTTAGTATACTTTTAGAGAGAGTAAACCCTGTGGTCTGTTTTAGTACACTTTTAAAGAGAGTAAACCCTGTGGTCTGTTTTAGTACACTTTTAGAGAGAGTAAACCCTTTGGTCTGGTTTAGTACACTTTTAGAGAGAGTAAACCCTTTGGTCTGTTTTAGTACACTTTTAGAGAGTAACCCCTGTGGTCTGTTTTAGTACACTTTTAGACAGAGTAAACCCTGAGGTCTGTTTTAGTACACTTTTGGAGAGTAAACCCTGTGGTCTGTTTTAGTACACTTTTAGACAGAGTAAACCCTGAGGTCTGTTTTAGTACACTTTTAGAGGGTAAACCCTGTGGTCTGTTTTAGTACACTTTTAAAGAGAGTAAACCCTGTGGTCTGTTTTAGTACACTTTTAGAGAGAAAACCCTGTGGTCTGTTTTAGTACACTTTTAAAGAGAGTAAACCCTGTGGTCTGTTTTACTACACTTTTAGAGAGAGTAAACCCTGTGGTCTGTTTTACTACACTTTTAGAGAGAGTAAACCCTTTGGTCTGGTTTAGTACACTTTTAGAGAGAGTAAACCCTGAGGGCTGTTTTAGTACACTTTTAGAGAGAGTTAACCCTGAGGTCTGTGTTAGTACACTTTTAGAGAGTAAACACTGTGGTCTGTTGTAGTACACTTTTAGAGAGAGTAATCCCTGAGGTCTGTTTTAGTACACTTTTGGAGAGTAAACCCTGTGGTCTGTTTTAGTACACTTTTAAAGAGAGTAAACCCTGTGGTCTGTTTCCTTTGGTCTGTTTAACTACACTTTTAAAGAGAGTAAACCCTATGGTCTGTTTAACTACACTTTTAAAGATAGTAAACCCTGTGGTCTGTTTAACTACCCTTTTAGAGAGAGTAAACCCTGTGGTCTGTTTAATTACACTTTTAGAGAGAGTAAACCCTGTGGTCTGTTTCCTTTGGTCTGTTTAACTACACTTTTAAAGAGAGTAAACCCTTTGGTCTGTTTAACTACACTTTTAAAGAGAGTAAACCCTCTGGTCTGTTTCCTTTGGTCTGTTTTATTACACATTTAAAGAGAGTAAACCCTGTGGTCTGTTTTACTACACTTTTAGAGAGAGTAAACCCTGTGGTCTGTTTTACTACACTTTTAGAGAGAGTAAACCCTTTGGTCTGGTTTAGTACACTTTTAGAGAGAGTAAACCCTGAGGTCTGTTTTAGTACACTTTTGGAGAGTAAACCCTGTGGTCTGTTTTAGTACACTTTTAGAGAGAGTTAACCCTGAGGTCTGTGTTAGTACACTTTTAGAGAGTAAACACTGTGGTCTGTTGTAGTACACTTTTAGAGAGAGTAATCCCTGAGGTCTGTTTTAGTACACTTTTGGAGAGTAAACCCTGTGGTCTGTTTTAGTACACTTTTAGACAGAGTAAACCCTGAGGTCTGTTTTAGTACACTTTTGGAGAGTAAACCCTGTGGTCTGTTTTAGTACACTTTTAAAGAGAGTAAACCCTGTGGTCTGTTTCCTTTGGTCTGTCTTAGTATACTTTTAGAGAGAGTAAACCCTGTGGTCTGTTTATCTACTCTTTTAAAGAGAGTAAACCCTGTGGTCTGTTTAACGACACTTTTAGAGAGAGTAAACCCTGTGGTCTGTTTCCTTTGGTCTGTTTAACTACACTTTTAGAGAGAGTAAACCCTTTGGTCTGGTTTAGTACACTTTTAGAGAGAGTAAACCCTGAGGTCTGTTTTAGTACACTTTTAGAGAGTAAACACTGTGGTCTGTTGTAGTACACTTTTAGAGAGAGTAAACCCTGAGGTCTGTTTTAGTACACTTTTAGAGAGAGTAAACCCTGAGGTCCATTTTAGGACACTTTCAAGGTGTACCCTGCAGTCTGTGAAAGTGCTTTTTCAGAATCAAAACCTGCAATCTGTGTGGATATACTTTCAGGGTATATTTTGAAATCACTAATAATTTCATTGATTTCGTGGGCAATTTAATCTCAATCCACAAATTCATATCTCCACAAAGTAATAACAAGTTTGACATAACGCCATTCTCAATATGATTGAGTACCCATAATCCACAAATCCATGTACCCACGGAACAGTGTTTTTTTCGGGAGACAAGGAAATTCTGGCAGAAAATATCTGATTTCACAGTACCCTGTACAAAGTGAGTACTTTTAGAGTATACCTTGTGACTTATATGAACACACTTTCAGAGTATTCCATGTTACCTGTATGTGAACACTTTCAGGGTATTCCATGTTACCTGTATGTGTACACTTTCAGAATATTCTGTTTTACCTGTATGTGTACACTTTCACAGTATTCCATGTTACCTGTATGTGTACACCTTCAGAGTATTCCATGTTACCTGTATGTGTACACTTTTAGAGTATTCCATGTGACCTGTATGTGTACACCTTCACAGTATTCCATGTTACCTGTATGTGTACACCTTCAGAGTATTCCATGTGACCTGTATGTGTACACTTTGAGAGTATACCCTGTTACCTGTATGTGTACACTATCAGAGTTTTCCATGTTACCTGTATGTGTACACTTTCAGAATATTCCGTGTTACCTGTATGTGTACACTTTCATAGTATTACATGTTACCTGTATGTGTACACTTTCACAGTATTCCATGTTGCCTGTATGTGTACACTTTCAGAGTATTCCATGTGACCTGTATGTGTACACTTTGAGAGTATACCCTGTTACCTGTATGTGTACACTTTCAGAGTTTTCCATGTTACCTGTATGTGTACACTTTCAGAGTTTTCCATGTTACCTGTATGTGTACACTTTCAGAGTTTTCCATGTTACCTGTATGTGTACACTTTCAGAGTTTTCCATGTGACCTGTATGTGTACACTTTCAGAATATTCCATGTTACCTGTATGTGTACACTTTCATAGTATTCCATGTGACCTGTATGTGTACACTTTCAGAATATTCCATGTTACCTGTATGTGTACACTTTCAAAGTATTCCATGTTACCTGTATGTGTACACTTTCACAGTATTCCATGTTACCTGTATGTGTACACCTTCAGAGTATTCCATGTTACCTGTATGTGTATACTTTCAAAGTATTCCATGTGACCTGTATGTGTACACTTTCAGAGTATACCCTGTAACCTGTATGTGTACACTTTCAGAGTTTTCTATGTGACCTGTATGTGTACACTTTCAGAGTATACCCTGTTACCTGTATGTGTACACTATCAGAGTTTTCCATGTTACCTGTATGTGTACACTTTCAGAATATTCCGTGTTACCTGTATGTGTACACTTTCACAGTATTCCATGTTACCTGTATGTGTACACCTTCAGAGTATTCCATGTGACCTGTATGTGTATACTTTCAGGGTATTCCATGTTACCTGTATGTGGACACTTTCAGAGTATTCCATGTGACCTGTATGTGTATACTTTCAGGGTATTCCATGTTACCTGTATGTGTACACTTTTAGAGTATTCCATGTGACCTGTATGTGTACACCTTCACAGTATTCCATGTTACCTGTATGTGTACACCTTCAGAGTATTCCATGTGACCTGTATGTGTATACTTTCAGGGTATTCCATGTTACCTGTATGTGGACACTTTCAGAGTATTCCATGTGACCTGTATGTGTACACCTTCACAGTATTCCATGTTACCTGTATGTGTACACCTTCAGAGTATTCCATGTTACCTGTATGTGTACTCTTTCAGATTATTCCATGTTACCTGTATGTGTACACTTTTAGAGTATTCCATGTTACCTGTATGTGTACACTTTCAAAGTATTCCATGTGACCTGTATGTGTACACTTTCACAGTATTCCATGTTACCTGTATGTGTACACTTTTAGAGTATTCCATGTGACCTGTATGTGTACACCTTCACAGTATTCCATGTTACCTGTATGTGTACACTTTTAGAGTATTCCATGTGACCTGTATGTGTACACTTTCACAGTATTCCATGCTCCCTGTATGTGTACACTTTCAGAGTATTCCATGTGACCTGTATGTGTACACTTTCAGAGTATACCCTGTTACCTGTATGTGTACACTTTTAGAGTTAAATCTATGGTCTAAAAAATATTTCCAACATCTTAAGATATAAATCTGCACAGAAAATGATTTTTTATTTTTCTATGAAAATCTTCTTGACTGATTTCCATGTTGTAAGAAATTACAAGTACATATATATACTTCTTAAATTAAGTAATTTCAGTAGAGTATGCCAGGATGCATGTTAAAAATTAATGTAAGTGCTCAAGTTTCTTCAGGTTGAAAATAGCCATAAAACAGTTTTCTTGCAAAAAGTACAAACAATGCTTTTAGACTCTGCAAAGGTCACTGACACTGAGATTGGCTCCGTCTCTGTTCCAAACTATCAACCTGGCTATGTTCATGTGGTGTATCCTCACAGATGGTTTCCAACAGATGGCTATATTTGAAGTTCTGCTGTCAAACAGGTAAAAAGTAGCCTCTTGCCACCCCCTTCTTCCCGTGTGTTATGCACAGGTCTGCATGGAAACGTAACTGTTTTATGTCCTAGTGCATCATTCTAAGTATAGCTAAACTGTACCAGGCACACAGAATGTGCAAGAATAACAGAAGTTTGTAGAAGTTAGAAGTTGTTTATCTGAAGTGCAGCCAGACTGATTCCCAATCAGATCACAGGCAAGAATTGATATAATGTTTTGTTTATTACGAATGTCAACAATAAAACAAAACTTTAAACATAATCTGTAGTTGAAGGGTTTTAATTTAATCACATCAAAGGGAAGTAATGGCATCTAAATGATCTAAAGTGATGGATGAAGACGAATGAATTTACAGAAACAAAATGTATATAAAACACGGCATGTCTTGGCTGAAGTGCAGAAAGGCAAAATAAATCTTTGGTAAGTAATTTTTAGCCAAGTGATGCTGTGACCTTCACCTGTGATCTTTAGCTTCTGTAGCTTCATAACTTTATCATTGTTCTTTAAGAACACTTGCTCTTATTTTTTCTATGAGAACACTTACAGTTTGTCTATTTGTTTCAAAACATGAATTTTGAAACTTATCAATTTATTGATCATAATGATAAGATTAAGACCACAGATTAAGCACAGTCTTAATCTTATTATTAAGATCAATAAATTGGTAAGTTTCAAATCTTGGGAACAGCTCTGTTCAAACAATGTATTCCAGAGTTATTTTGGTGCGCAAATCATAAGACCTTCATTACTGGTAGTTCTATGTAAGTCTCATTTTCTTCCCTTTTTTTCTTTATATATGTTGAACTGATAGTCATGTCCTCAGAAAATGCAGCACGTTGTATCATACTGCTGTGTATGAAACTCTCCTTTCAAAGTAAGGTTGTGAATAGTAAGATTGACTAGAATATCAATATATAAGAAAGACAAAAAGAGATTTCTGATTTCTGGCAGCAATACTTTTATTCTGATCAAGCAGCTTGAAGATCTAAATGAAATATGCAAAACTAGATACCAAGAAGAAACTACTCAAGAAATTTGAGAAAGATCTGTACTTTATTTTCTGAGAATTAGTGATAACAAACTTAGTGATCAAATTTAGGTTGCCATTCTTTTTTCTAGTCAAGCTAAAAATGAAACTACACAACTAAGAACCAAGAAGAGCCCATCTAGATAGAAACTTTGAGAAAAGATCTGTCCAGTACTTATCAGAAAAACGGCAATAACAAAATTTCATGTCAATATTAAAAATAGCCATATAGACATGAGCAAATAAGGACCAAATAAAACCTGCTTATGAAATTGGAGAAAGATCCCTCCAGTTCTTTTTGAGAAACAGATATAACAATCTTTCTCAAAAATCAAAGATGGCCACCAGGAGCCATTTTGTTTTTACGATCGGCCTCAAAATAAACTATGCACAACTAAGGACGAAGGAACCTACATCATGAAATTCAAGAAAATTCTGTCCAGTATTGATGCCCAGTGGACAAATGACGACTGATTACAGACCATGGATGATGAAAGGCGGTTTAGACAGCCCACCATCTGATGGTGAAGGACTAAATATGGCTGTTCTATTCGTTGAACAAGCTCAATCAATGCTTCACTTCACACAGTTGATATACACATCAAATGAAAACTTAAACAAAGTTATATCAACATGCGGCCAGTACCTGGCAACTGCCCCAATTAGGCCTCCAAACCATTTACTCAGCCAACATGGCATCTGCACAGATGAGCCCAGAAATCATCTGATTCTTAGAGGACATACATGTATATATTTTATACGAAGTAATAGATAAAACTTACCAGGTCAAGGTGTCCTTTACGAAGTTCCAGCACTCCAAGGTTATTATAGGCTTCTGCATGGTCATTGTTATTGGCTAAAGTTAATCTAAAACACTGGTACGCTAACGTCATATCTCCTATACCCTGTAAATAGACAAGTACAAAACACAGGTAAGCCAGGTCATATCTCCTATACCCTGTAAATAGACAAGTACAAATACTGGTATGCTAACATCATATCTCCTATACCCTGTAAATAGACAAGTACAAAACACAGGTAAGCCAGGTCATATCTCCTATACCCTGTAAATAGACAAGTACAAATACTGGTATGCTAACATCATATCTCCTATACCCTGTAAATAGACAAGTACAAAACACAGGTAAGCCAGGTCATATCTCCTATACCCTGTAAATAGACAAGTACAAATACTGGTATGCTAACATCATATCTCCTATACCCTGTAAATAGACAAGTACAAAACACAGGTAAGCCAGGTCATATCTCCTATACCCTGTAAATAGACAAGTACAAACACTGGTAAGTAAAGGTCATATCTCGGATACTCTGTAAATAGACAAGTAAAAACACTGATCGATCAAGGTCATATCTCCTATACCCTGTAAAAAGACAAGTAAAAATACTGGTAGGTCAAGGTCATATCTCCAATTCCTTGTGAATAGACCAGTGAAAACACTGGTAAGTAAAGGTCATATCTCGGATACTCTGTAAATAGACAAGTACAAACACTGATCGATCAAGGTCATATCTCCTATACCCTGTAAAAAGACAAGTAAAAATACTGGTAGGTCAAGGTCATATCTCCAATTCCTTGTGAATAGACCAGTGAAAACACTGGTAAGTAAAGGTCATATCTCGGATACTCTGTAAATAGACAAGTACAAACACTGATCGATCAAGGTCATATCTCCTATACCCTGTAAAAAGACAAGTAAAAATACTGGTAGGTCAAGGTCATATCTCCAATTCCTTGTGAATAGACCAGTGAAAACACTGGTAAGTAAAGGTCATATCTCGGATACTCTGTAAATAGACAAGTACAAACACTGGTAGGTCAAGGTCATATCTCATATACCCTGGAAATAGACAAGTACAAGCACTGATAGGCCAAGGTCATATCATCTATATCCTGTAAATAGACAAGTAAAAACACTGGTTAGTCAAGGTCACATCTCCTATACTCTGTAAATGGAAAAGTACAAACACAGATAGATCAATTATGAAAAGTTTCTTGTTACACAACCAATAAGTGTTTCTATGTGACGTTTCAATGACTAGTATGGTATGTACTCTATCACCTTCATCAAACAAATGACCAGTGAGGTGTATGCACACAAAGGTGTAAAATGTTTACTAGTTGTCCACAAATTGATGTCAATTTTGCTACGCTATAAGCGTATATACAATAGTTGTTATATATCTACGGAAATGACTCGATTCATTTGTTTACTTCTTGGTCATAGATGTGCAAGAGTTTATGAGCCCCCTCATCTCAATTTAGAACTAGCCCACTGCGGCGTGTCCAGCTGGCTTCCTTTATCTGTCGCTTTAACAGATTGCTCTCTCTGTCCAATACTTTGGGGTTATCCCAGTCAATCACATGATTTTTCTGTGTGGCATGGTCTGTAATTGCTGATTTATTTATCTGGGACTCCGACTGCTTACTTTCTGATCTAGTGAATTTCCTTCCTTCTTGGGTTTCCGTATCTTTACGGTGTTCACCATCCGGACCCCAAACCGCCATTCGGTCTATCCAATATATGATGCATCACAGTTTTTACATCTGATTTTGTATATGCATTCTGCGACGTTTTCACTGATAAATCAAGGTCATATTTCCTATATCATGTAAGTTGACAATTAAAACACTGGTAGGTCAAGGTCATATCTCCTATAAGATACCCTGTCCACTTGATGAGACTACAAACATGAAAAGTATCTTAAAATCTAAGGTTTTAATGAAAAAGAGTAAGAAAACATGGCAAGTATTGGCATTAGGATATATTTACTGACCAGACACATGGCTGGAGGGTGTCTATATAGCTGCTTACAAAGGATTGGAGACTCATGCATAAGGACCAGGAAGACGTTGATTTCCTTACATATCAAGGAACATCATTGTAAAATACTTTGGCAAACCTCACTGGTGGTTCTGACCATGCAAAGTAAACTTAAACAAAAGTCAACAATCCACATCATTACTGTTAACTAATGGCAATAGTAGTATGTTAGCATCATCCAATACTGATAATAGACTGATGATGGAGGATGTGCTGCTCAAGTGATGATATACGATCAGTTTCAGGGTGACAACACATACACAATACATCTACCTATGTTTGCTTGAGGATATCATTATGCACATGAACTGGAGAAATGAATGGGTCCATCAGTACATAAACCACAAAAATGTTTCATAACACTACACTGAACATATAACATATGTTCATTCATAGAACAAGATCACAAGTATTCATGAATATTTCATTTCACAAATTAAATCTCATAAATAGCAAGTTAAAAAGATAAAGCCATAAATATCCAACCTTCCTTAAAATGCATACCGATTTAGCTAATAGGCAAAAAATAAAGAAGCACACCTCAAAACCAGCCAAAATCAACTTTGTAATTTGATAAACTATTTTAAAGAACAAAGAAGTTTTTCATTCATAAAAACAATTGGCCACTACATTCCACATCAATCACATGTTTACTTAACTTCTTACCAGAAGATGCTGTTTTACCTTGTGATATAGCCTATAAACATCTAGTCATATGTGGTCCCCATACCGTCACGTGGTTTTGATTATTTACAATTGTCAAAACTCTTAGTAGTTTGTATGCTTAACATAGGCCTGTCCAGATCTATATTGCTTCAGGACTTTCAGAAAATTACATGGACAGTATACTCTTTGGTTGATTCATTAAATACATACGGATATGCCAGATACAGGGTATTGTATTTAATGTTTTAAAAACTGAGCAGATTAATGTCGGACAGGTATTTATGACAGGTGTTTACTAAATATTGCCACAAGACAAATATGTGATGGTAAGGCTCTACTCACTAGGTCCTACATTAACCCACGGAATGTTACCACATAAATCAACACATATATGCATATTTTTGTATAAAGTTATGTAAAAATATGTCATTAAATGTATATATATAACCATATAACCTTCCTCAACACCCACACATTGACGAAATGAAATTGCCTGGATTTGTTAGAATTCGGGCAAAAACATTGATTATCGTAGCTATTCTGGAGCCAAATATGACACTGGCAATCTGTGAATTTTCTAGTGAAACATGAAAATGGAGGAACGTTACTGAGGGCTTCATTGTGGTACCATGAGTGTGAGCGCAATATGGATTGGAGGGAGGTGGATGGTAGTGGGGAAGATGGCTGATAGCCTGTTTGGGATCACTCATTGGACTGGGAGAGATGTCCAGAACTATGGATACCCTCTGTGAGCCCCTATTGGATGAGATAGAGATAGTCCTGACAGAGACAAAAATTGAACATAAACCACTACGGACCAAAGGAACCTACTTACCGGTACCTACTTGAGAAAATTAAGAAACCCCCCTCCCTTCCAAGTACATCTCAAGAAATGACGTTAAGCAAAAAAGTACTGGTACTTTAATTGTCAAAATCCAAAAGATTGCCACCTCGCAGTCATCCTGTTCTTCCAACCAGTCTTAAAATACACAACTAAGGGCAAAGGGAAATTTACGGAGGAAAATTAGAAATCTCTGTTCAGTAACTGTACTTCTTGGGAATTAACAAAAAAGTGAAATATCTAAGAACAGATAACAGATGGACCACAGATGAAAGATGAGTTGAACAACCCACAATCTTATTATAATAGTGGCATTAAAAGGTCAGTTACTCTGGTAAAACTTCTAACACAGGTTCATTACAGCAAACAAAAAACAGCGTGTTTAAAAATATTGGATAACTTTTGGGTGTCCAGACAGGACCTCATCTAAAGACAAAGAGAAGGACATATCTGAGTATCTCTAACTTCACTCAGGGTTTGTAGGTGTATTATAATATTGTTACAGAAGAACACGGATAGACAACCTGATCCAGTATACCTCCTTCAAATGTTGTGATCGATAATAATGATGGCATGTTCCACAAATCATTGACAGATATCCTGATATTGGACTGGAGGGGCAGTGCTCAGAAGAAAGAAGAATGGCGAGATGATGATTGACCTCCTCATTGGAACCCCCTCTGAATGTACGGCTGAGTAAGTCTGTATACTGGGGCTCACTAATTACCATCAATGACCCGCCAGCCAGAGTTCTCACACCTGCCTACCCGTGTAATAGACTTCTGTGATAGACAAGACACTTTACTTGATTGAAACATTCCTTCATTACACTGGCCCACAAAACAACTTTTTTTTATTTTTTAGGAAAGGGTTGTTATGGTTACAACTTTTATAAAGTAGCAGGTGCCCCCATCTAAATGGCCAGTATCAGAGAAACTTGATGGAGCATTGTTAACAGCTAGGTGGGATAGTGGTGCTGTCATTTAGATGGAGGCAGGGGGCACCCTCCCAGACTTAGGCACTTCCTCTCACTCATCCCCACTAAATCAATTTTTAATTCATCTGGAAAATTCCTGAACCAGTTTGCCAGTTTGGCTACTTTAGTACAACTCTATCTAACCAATAAAAAGTGTATACCCAAAAAAATGTTTCCTTACCTATTTAGTTAGAAACTGACAGCAACATTATCTAAACAGTCTTATTTATCAATTAGCAGTTATTTACTTATTTACTTACCGCAGTATATATATAGAACAAAATTGGTGGTGTGAAGAAAGTCTGACAGATACTTACATCTCTTTGTGTTATGATCAGTACATTGTATATCATTGTAATTATCACTTGTAATCATTAAGCAAATCCTTGCAAGATTTTTTTGTAAAGAAAATAAAATGTACCACAATGGCTAAGAAACACAACAATGTAAACAAACTTGGGGGAGGGGCGGTGGGAAACAGCACGATTCAAACCCATAAACTAGTAAACCATACACAGCTACATGTACTCTACCGATGAAGTCACCGGCGATGGATCCAGCTTTCACTATTAATCATATCACTAATGTCATACAACACACTTTGCTGATTGATTTTGGAGACAGAAAACTGTAACTCAGACTTTCACCATCTCTGAACCAATGGCCGCTTCCATCCTTAATATATAGTCATGGGATAGCTAGTGAAAAGGAGCAAGAGCCAAGGAATGATGTTGTTTATAGGGATTCGACATCTTTCACCTTTGTATGACATCCAGCTGGGGTTCTATCAGAATCCACAGGTAGTATCTACAGGTGCATCATCTCAAACATGGACAGTATACTGGGAGCAAAGAAGCAACTCATAGTTCATAATCTATGGTCAGTACTAACCTCCTTCAAATAAAACATGTTATTGAGGCATGTATTTTTAAAGAGTAATAGCAGGTACATCTGTAATTAAAACTTACCAGTGCCACATGGCCTATGTTGAACCAAACTTCTGATATTGTTTGCTCTTCTGCCAAGGATAATGCACGCTCAAAACATGTCAAGGTCATATCATACTGCTGGGCATAGAAACAGCACAGCCCTAAGTTGTTGAACAGTTCACCATTATAGACACCCATCTGTAACAATCGTCTGGAAAACAATAAACAAACCTATATCAATACACAACAAACATTTCCATACACTATGGTCTGGAACATTTCCTCGTTTCTTCATTATTGCTTTTACTCTTTACACACCAATGTTAGCACATCACTTAGTTCATAATCAGAGACCCTCATGCATCAGGTGTCATAGAAACAACCCATCCTACCAACGCCCAGACCAAGACATCACAGTGAGGAACAATCACAAATGTGGCAATAGCAAGAGACCCCTTTAACACATTCTTCCCTGTATTTTGACGCGGGACAATGATATCCTTTGGTTTGGAGCAGTCCAAATATATCATAAAGTGTGTGTCATGGGTTAAGAAAGACAACAGAGAATGCTTCAACTGTGACAAGAAAGGGCAGAAACAGAGAGATTGTAGCTTCTACAGAGTTGGGGTTGCATCCTAGAGATATGGTGAATATGTCTCCGAGTGATTCTAGAGCAAAAGTTACACAAGCAACAGAGTGAACAGTCAGAGCAGAGTGAACAACAGGTAGATAATGAAGACATGGAACACAGGAAAGAAAGAAAAACAACAGGTAGATAATGAAGACATGGAACACAGGAAAGAAAGAAAAACAACAGGTAGATAATGAAGACATGGAACACAGGAAAGAAAGAAAAACAACAGGTAGATAATGAAGACATGGAACACAGGAAAGAAAGAAAAACAACAGGTAGATAATGAAGACATGGAACACAGGAAAGAAAGAAAAACAACAGGTAGATAATGAAGACATGGAACACAGGAAAGAAAGAAAAACAACAGGTAGATAATGAAGACATGGAACACAGGAAAGAAAGAAAAACAACAGGTAGATAATGAAGACATGGAACACAGGAAAGAAAGAAAAACAACAGGTAGATAATGAAGACATGGAACACAGGAAAGAAAGAAAAACAACAGGTAGATAATGAAGACATGGAACACAGGAAAGAAAGAAAAACAACAGGTAGATAATGAAGACATGGAACACAGGAAAGAAAGAAAAACAACAGGTAGATAATGAAGACATGGAACACAGGAAAGAAAGAAAAACAACAGGTAGATAATGAAGACATGGAACACAGGAAAGAAAGAAAAACAACAGGTAGATAATGAAGACATGGAACACAGGAAAGAAAGAAAAACAACAGGTAGATAATGAAGACATGGAACACAGGAAAGAAAGAAAAACAACAGGTAGATAATGAAGACATGGAACACAGGAAAGAAAGAAAAACAACAGGTAGATAATGAAGACATGGAACACAGGAAAGAAAGAAAAACAACAGGTAGATAATGAAGACATGGAACACAGGAAAGAAAGAAAAACAACAGATCCAGCACAGATGACATTCAGACTAGTCCAGATACTATGACACTGTCTGATTCTGGGAAGTGTGTGATTAAACAACCAACTATACAAGGCTCCCACCTATAACAGTATCATCAACACATCCACATTAGTAATAGTATACATTTGTATTTGTATATCTGAGAAAATTAATTATTAAATTTATTGTCAATTGAATACCATACAGTAGCCAGAAAACATTGTCAAGCTTACTTAATTTATATATGAAAAAAAACAGTATTGCTGTAAGACAGTGCAGTGTATTACGACAAAACAAAATTGGACATCATCATCAATTAAAGCGAATATTGAATGCAACAGGTATCACACTTACAAAAGAAACTTTATAAATGAGGCATCCAAATCATTTTCAATTTTAAAATAATTGAAGATAATTACAAATTTCTAGGGGTGTCACAATACGCCAAGAGTGTATCACAATATATTGCAATACAGAATGAATATATTGTGATACGTATCCCGATATATTGTCATAGGAAGGATGTGCTCAATTTTATAATAAGTTGTTGTCAGAATGTTATCAAACTTAATCATATATAATATGGATTACATAGATTTAAGATTTTTGTCAAACTAACCATCGATTACAAAAATTGGAATATTAAAAGCTAGGTGCTTCATGCTTATTGGCATATCTGTTAGAATTTGTTTTAACAATACAATTACAATATGATTCGGATATATCTGTGTATTGTGATATACCTGTTTTCCAATATATTGTGACAGCCCTACAAATTTCGATCAATATCTTACAGTTGTCCATCATTTAGATATAACAGTCAGCAAAAAAAAAGAGAATGCCAATAAACAAACAGGAAATCTGAAGAAAAAAAGCACATTTGAGGTATTGCTGTACTTGACCTTAGATATGTTTTGTATTTTGGTTAGTAGGGCAGTCCAGCCCCAGATGACCTATGGATGGTGTGTGCTTGTCTAGGTAATAAATATTTAAAAACCTTACTAGAACACTAACAGGTCAGCATCTTAAGGCCCCGTCATGTACCTTACTGTACCAAGGTCCCCCATGTTCTATTTTGAGCAACAGTAACCTTGACCTTGACCTTGATATTGAAAACTTCAAAAGCCCTTAATGCACATATAAGTATTACAGTGTATGAATATTGCGAATTTCAAAAGATGAGTCTTTTGGATTCCAAGATAATAAAAGTATCCTCCACCCCCAACCTTTCGTCTAGTTTTAGTAACAGTGATCTTTGGCCTTGACTTTTGAAAGTTTATAAACCCCTAGTATGCACCAACATACATGTATAACAGCTAGTGTATCACAATTTCAAACTTCAGACAGATTTGTCTTTCAGTTTCAGTGATAAGGACTGCCCTTCCGCTTGGGGTCATTTTTTTAGTAAGTGATCTTGACATTAAAAACTGTATAGACCATCATTGCAAATCTACATATGACAGTGTATTACCATGTCAAATTTTAAAAGTATTTGTCTTTTGGATTATGAGATAAGGTCTATACCCTCTCAGTCTATTTTAGATATCACAGTGTACCACAACGTCAAATTCCAAAATGATAAATCTTTTGGATTCTGAGAAGGAACTGTAACCCACATGGTCTATTTTCAGTAACAGTGACCTTGATTCTGAGATAATCTTTAAAAACAAAAGTATGGACAGACAGACAGATGGACACAGTGATTGCATTAGGCCATCCACACCTCCAAGCAGAGCTCTAAATATATATACAAAAGTACATTTGTCCTTGAACCTGAGCCTTCTTAAAGGAACATAAACATTTCATCATACCTGGTGTTATCTATATAATTATCTGCAACAACATTTCAACTCTAATGCTGACATTCTGACAAAATATGTACTGGTGCATAATGAATATTACTTCAAAAGATCATGGTTTATTTTTTATTTGTACAATATTACTTTATCATAGATCTGGAAATTACCTTACCACAAGGAAGATTTGCTGAATCAGTTACAGAAGGATCTGTTTATCTAAAAGAAATCTGTCATGATCCTTTACTGGCAAATATCAGGGACAGTCTCCTACAGAGAATTAACTGAGGAATTCAGCTGCTGAAACAACCATAACTACACCCACGGAATGTATAGAAATTTACTAATACATTTATACCACCCCAGTATTTCAACATGAACTTGATCAGGTTCCTAGTTAAACCTATTTCAATGGCTTTGAGATAGGAGCTATATCTTCATAACGATCTGGGAATAAGGCTGGCCATTAAAAGTACTGCTGCATTAATGGCCAAATAGTCCTGCTATGATTATGTAGACCCCAGCCACACCAGGAAGCTTATTTATGCAGATATCCTGCTTATCAGTCAACTGGAGATTGCATATTTCCTGTGAATCATAAATCATATTTTATTTGCGAAGCACTTAAACAGGTTCAATTGCAACAGTTGACTATTAAATGGGAATGGGATGTAGGAGGGGGCCTTCCTCCCAGTTTTCTCTGATTTATCATTGGTAATGCCATCACTTGTACAGTCGACAACATTACCAAATTAAATTAAGCAAATTATACATATTTTCATAACTGAAAATATGACTCAACATTGAAATCTAGACTTTCTATCATTAATTTTAAATGTTAGCATATCTCATTGTGTATAAATTGCTTTACAACCCAGTGAGCAGGCAATGTTTTCCACAAAAATATGCATTCAATAGCTAACCATAAATATAATGGGTTAAACATGTAGCTTCCTAGATCTATATTCACATTTCAATTCCCAAATGTGAAGTTTTATCAAGTGAAAGATTTAAAAATTGCATCTGCATGCACTGAACACGTGCAGCTTTATAAACATGGCCCTGGTGGGAAGGCCACTGTCAATGACAGGATGCAGCACTGGACTGGAGCCGAGGGGATATACTAGATCTATGTATACTATCATAGCTGTCAGCTATCTACAAAACTATCATCATCTTGCATACAAATTCAGCCAAAATGTCAGCATGATTACAGTGAGCTTATCGTTGGAGATATGTGATCTAGCTGTTAACTGAAAGGTTGTGACCTATTTTATTTGTGTGTACATCTTGAGTGATGCATGGCCAGAAAGCCTATTTGGTATGCAGCTCAGCTATGGCCTTCAGGCTGTGCATCGTATCATACAGCCTAGAACCAACAATTAACATAACTTCATTTTTTCCAGCAAGCAAATATTCCAAAGATGAAAGAGTTGTCTCCCTTTATAAAGTTGTAATCAACAAGATAGCACAGTCATATGCAATCTCATGTAAGCTGTTTGATTGGACTGGGTTATATTTGTTTAAAGTGGCAGGCCTTTATAAGCAATCTCAGTTTTTCTGTCTCCAGCCAAAAAAATGTACTTTTTTCTACTAATGAATGTGTCACTGAAATAAATGGCAGAACCAGATTTGGCCTTTCCCATGATGAGACCCACATGAAACAATGACCTGTAAGCTATGACAGTCACCGTCACTCACTCACTGGTTCTACAGTAAACTAGGGAAATTGGCATGATGCCACAGTAAGTAGCTCACTAAGTGTGCATAGTAAAGAAGCGTATTAAGGTTATTTGATGCAGCTCACTAAGTGTACTTTGCATGGTGTTACAGTAATAATGCTCACTAGTTGTATAAGTTATTCTGCCATACACTGTAGAAGCCTGGTACTGCTATGAAGGAAGCTCACTCACTGTACTTGATACAGAGAAGTGAGAAAACTTCGAAGAATACTTGTTATAATGTCACACTAAGAAGGCTCATTTTGAGTACCTCAGCACATGGTCATTCATCTGTCAGAAAATGAGAGTGATGTGTGGTAGATCCTTTATAGCCCTATACAGCCTTGATATCAGTATAAGAGAGTACTGGTTGACCTAAACATATCAGTGTGCTACCATTACGGGGGAGTAGATTACACCTCAATAATTACTTCCACCTGTCTCCACAATATACTCTACTTCACTGATAGGACATACTAACATAATGATGATTGAGAGGTGTGCTTATTATTCATGGCTGAAATGTCAACAGGTATTGATTTTATACACAATACAAAACACAACTTAACACAACTAATTACTCATAAAAGGTGAATTTGAACTTGAAGTACACTTGACTCGACAATTTTTGTCAATGAAGCAGATTCTGACAAGGTAACCTTACATAGATTATAGAAAAGGCTGAGGAAAAGTAGGCTTTCTCTCCATTGGATGTGTGTATAGTCGGTGTACTTTATGTTTTAAGAGTCAACCAGATATTCACTCATATTAAGAATGGATTTTTTTTCCCTTGCAAACTTATATCACATTGTACCAATTTTATATAGAGATAGACCATGTACACTTAACAAAAGAGGGCCATGGGTTCATGTTCACCCGAGTTAAAATACAATTGTTGCTAAATTACTAGTTGTTGTTATGCGACAAATAATAAAAGAACTTTTAACCAGATATGGCTTTTTGACTGTGGATTGACTTTTACAAAATGATGTTAGGGAGTGGTATATATCAGTAAAATGATAAAATGATATGATATATTAATAAAGTAAACATTTGCTCTCTCCTAGAGGGGGATTAGTGACCCTTGAGTGATGAATTAACAATTGAGATAAAGCACTTCAGGACCTTTCTATCAATGAAGAGTATTTGATTCTAGCAGAGCTGGGTCTGAAGAAAAAGATTCTTGAAATTTTAGCCAAGTTAACTCTCTTTGGCCTTGCCCATCAGGCTATAGGGTTGAGTCTTGGACTTGATTTTTATACCATCAAACTGCAATCATATGATAAGAATTCCAACTAAGGCTGAATAATTTCCTACTGAAAATCAACAAAATATAGTGAAAAGTGTTATTTCCTTATATAAACTACAGTAAACATTACCCCCTGCCCTGGGGGATATGGATGACACAGGAGTAAGAAAATTCACAATTTCGATAAACCTCTTTAAGACCTTTCCATCCACAAAAGAATTTGAGTCTAGCTTTTCTGGGTCTGACTTCGAAAATTTGAGTATCTCAGGTGACCTAGAATTCACATACAGGTAAATTGATGTAATGAATGTAATTCAAGAGTTACTATTTCACATACTATTTAGTCAGATGATGATTAGGGTTTAACATCATTCCAATGGCTTTGTCTTAGCAATGCTTGACTAATGTAAAACAATCATACACAATACATTTTAAAAGAAACAATGACAGTGACTCAGCAAGGTTTTAATGTGTAAATACATCAAACTAAGAAACAGCATTCATTTTTTCAATAGAGCTGTTAGGATTCTGAGAATAGAAACAAACAATAAAACAGTGTTTCTGAGTTCCAGGTTTTAAGCGAAGTCATGGAATCACTTAACACCACTAGAGATACAGAGCTACAAAACCTCAACAGGAAGTGGTGTTAGTGTCAATAACCACAAAACAACAATGTATGCCATACTTCTTAGTAATGTAAACAGGATCTAAAATTCTATTCATAGCAATGTAAACTTAACATAAGACCATCACACATCAAAGCAATTCCAAGTAATTCACCCCTAATTCGTAGTTATTAACCCCCACTTCATATGCAACTTATGTAGATTGAGTGTAACAGGGCTTATAGCAAAACTGGACATCAAAAGGTGACACAGCAAAAAGGATCAGTTCCCCTTTAAATCTGTTATATCAGAGAACTGGTAAGGAGAGTTACCTGTAGAATTTGAGTGCCACCTCTGGCTGATCTGTGTAGAAGTGGTGAGTGGCTATACAGGCTATAGCCTCCACATGCATACTGTCAAAATTCAATACATCCTTATAGAACTTCACTGCATTTTCCATGTCATTCATACCCTGCAATCCAATAACATACATTATAAACAAAACTGTATATTTCAAAGGATAAATTTTCATATAGAAACAATAATATATTAAAGCAATCCATCCTTGAAGAGATATCAAAAAGAATGTTTCCTAACCCCTTCCCCCACTAATTGTTTATCAGGTTTTGTTAGTATTTTTTCTTACCAATTTTGCAATAAAAATGGTGATGTAGGGGTAAAACTCTTGTTTGCCTTAACATGTCTGACCTTGTCTGACCTAAAAAGTGGTTAAAAGTCATTTAAAATTTGATAGCTCTTTGTCCCAATAAACTATAAAACAAATACCATTACTTTAGGTCTTATGGATTTCTATGAGAAGTGTTTTGAATTTTAAAAATATATTTGACCCCATTGACCTTTAAAGTAGATCAAGGTTACGTTTTTCAAACAGACAAATATAGTCCTACACCCAAGCAAGCTACAGACTATCATTACTCTGGATCTAAATGGTCTGAATATTTAAATACACATGATAATTGTGACCATGAAAGTGGTCCAGTTAAATATATTTGCAATTACATGTACTACAGTTTAATTGTTTTCAAGTACTTAAACTGCGTTTACATGTACATACATATGCACTGCAGTTTTATTGTTTTTACATGTTCGTTAGATTCATTTTCACCGGTTCAGAAGCTATCATACATGACTGTAGCTCTCCAGTTATTTAGTTCAGTGCTCAGTAACAGTATCATTACACTGCTGAACTTGACACTAGTATATGTATACCTCATAAATCCTAGCAATTCCTGACAGGAGAGTTGTCTCCCCCTGGAACTTCTCCAGTCCTTGTTTGAAGATGTCGATAGCTGTGAGAGGCTGGTCGAGTCTCACATACACTTTACATAGGTACAGATATATGTCTATAATGTCCTGCTGCTTCTGTGCAGACTTCAACTGCTTCTCAGCATCTCTGTACATTCCCAGCCTGGCAAAAAAAAACATTCATAACAACATCTACAGATATACAGACAAAATACACTTATATTTGATTTTACGGTAAGATTCTAATTAATGAAAAAATAAAATTACTTAAAAGTTATTATCAGATTTTTTTTCTTGAAATGTCAACACAGCTATGTTAAACAGTAATAAAACATTTCTATATGAAATATTGAATACAATATTTTGTCCTACCTTATAGACATACCTTATATTTACATATGTTTGTAAGTTAAGAGGAGTGATGGCAACACTGAAGTCTGATGAAGATAACTTTGAGGACTGTCACTATCTTATTAGGGGTTTTAAGTGATTTAAGACACAAACTCCATATCGGTAGTCTTATATTTAAATTCAAATGTTTCCTCCTATATATGAAACCAAAGTAAGTTGTATCATGAAACTGGAGAGTACTGACTTGTAGTAACACTTGGCTAGCTGGACTTTCCACCACCAGTCATTGTATTGACAAGATTCTGTGGCAAGGGCTGCCAACTCTAATGCCTGTAATACAGTATATATTTTTCTATTTTAAAATAATCCTTCTGCACTTGTCAACATGTGAAACATGAAAATATTACCATTCATTTCTAACAGCAAAATTGTTCTTTTTAATGCATCTTTTCATAGAATGATGATTTTGCTCTAATTAGATACTCACATTCCTAACATCATTTTCATGGTGGAATATGTATTCAAACAATGCCTTTGCCAGGTTTGGGCGTGCAGCATACTTGGCAAAATTGAGACGTGCCAGGTTAATAAAGGGGCCATCTGGAGTTGACAACATGGAAGCCTGAAAAGTCGAATCAATTTTGTATCATGTACCATACTGTAACATTTTATTAATAATGTAAAAAATAAAAGAATTACAGCGTATTAATATTGTAAAAATGCATTAAATCTCCAACAAACAAATATCAAACTACGTCCATACACAGATTTTAAACCTATAATTCGTAGCCATTCAAAATGAATGGCAGCAACGCTGGTCTCTCGAGACCAGCAACAAACTTTTTAAAGTACAACCGAAACTCAAACCACTATTCCCAGTCGGAAAGATCGCAGAGAGGAAGTTGTCCTCGCTCGGCTACGTACTGGGCACACATATCCTACTAATTTGTACCTTTTAAAACAAGAAAGATCCACCTTCTGCCACACATGTGACACTCCATTTACAGTGGAACATTTTCCAAAGAATGTTCCAATTTTTAACACATTCATAATAACTACTTTCGAGTCCCGAATATGAAAACTCTTTTCGGTTCCGTGGACTCGAAGGCATTATTTAACTATTTGAAAGACATCTGATGTTTTTTAATCCAACTTACCCTTTTTGACATTATATATATCACATATATACCGTAGTCCATATCATCTATCCGTTGTCTCTTTTATTATTTTAACCCCCTTTTTATTTTAATTATCTACACATACAATGCGAATGCTTTTGAAATGAACCTTTTTATCTGATTTGATCTTCGCTACTCACATGTTTGTTTAAAAAATAAAATAAATAAATAGATCATCATGGCCCTAAAAAACCACAGCCGTCGATGGGCCGTTTAACCCAAACAAATAAAATTTATTAACATTGTACATTTATAACAAGGCCATGTGGTAATTCATTGATACTGTATTTGATTTCTGAAAGGCAAAAATTCTGGCCCCTCTAAAACTCTCAGTAAATAGTATTAACTACTGAATGTAAGAACTCACAGTTCCAAGTCTGACATATCGGCCTGAAGCACTCGTGACAGGGCGTGCTGTATGGGCTGTGCGGGGTGTCCTGATTGCCTGTTCCATGGTGCCAGGTCGTCCTCCCTGAGTACCTGGTCGGACAAACCCTGATAAAGGACGACCAGACTGGGACGTGGGTCTACAGAAGAAAACACAATGAGATCAGCAACTCATCTGGTATTTTATCCTCAAAGAGACATAAGATTAGTGACTGATAACTATAATTTCAAGGTGAAAACTGGTGAAATTTTGCAAAATTGACCAGTTTAGTTTTGTTGCTGAACTAGTATGTGGTTGTAGTATCTGTTCAGTTTTATACATATTATACTTTTCTGCATTGTGTACATTTTTTAATGGGTTTATTTGATTTTGGATACGTAGATCCCATACAGAGCTGCCATACAGAAATTTTAGTTGGGCTATTGTATGCATGTGATTTACTGTGGAGTGCTTAAATTTTGAGATAGTGCCTGATAATCCTTGTGACGTAACTGTGTTTTTCTCATTTTAGAGACTTGTTCAAATTAAGCAAGAATATGGCTGTGTAGTGTGTACCAGTAATTGAGTTTGGTCTTCTTTATTTGAAGATGCCATTTAGCTGCTGTTTCAGGGGTGAAGAATTTCACTAACCCAACAACAAGGGCAAGTAGACATTTAGTCAGCCAGATCAGCTGAGCTAGTAAAAATATTTCAATATTCACAATGAAAGTGTAGGTTGGGCTTGTAAAATAATTGTAAAGTCTGCTTGTGGTCAATTGCATGGTCTCAAACCTTTTTTTAATTTGAAATCTTTTACCTGACACCAGGACTTGGTCCTCCCACTCCTGTTCCCGGAACCTTTAAGGAGGTTCCTGGACGCGACACTTGTGCAATGGCATTGTCATCCATCAACATTTCTGCTATCCCTTCTTCATCAACATCAACCTCATCCACATACACTTGGGCAGTCAGAGCTCGTGTCTTCAGCGTCCATGAAGCCTTTTAAACAAACATGAAATATGGTGTCAATCAAAAATGGAGGATGAAATAGAGATATTACTCACAATTTTGAAAGTGTATTTTAAAACTTCGTACTGCACAGGAGTCTGACGTTTAATCAATATAAGTTTAACTATCTGTATATAAAAGAATACCCCTTATACTACTATTTATAGTATAAGGGGTATTTTTTTATATACAGATTGTTATAGTTATATTGATAAAACATCAGACTCCTGTGGCTGCTGAGGTGATATTATATCAAAGATCAAGTATATATGCACTGTATTAATTTGCATTACTGAGACTCAAACCAGGATGAGAACAGCAACTCCAAGAGAACAAGCTAAATATTTAACTTGTTGAAATTACAGGCATCTGCATATGTAATAAAGTAGGGTACAGTAGAGAAGATTATTCCATGTTTTCACATATTTACATACCAGATGCAAATGCTTGTACGCTCACTCTTTGCACCCCTGGAATATGTCATAACAAGATTGAAGGCACAAAGATAGCTGTTTAATTGGTCTCATGTAAAAAAAAACATGACCAATCGCTAGGTTCATACCTGACCTTTGAAGATTAGAAAGGAGCGGCACCCGACTTCAAAGCCTGTCAATTTTTACCGTTACATGACTGCGAGATTCTTTTACTTACTTACTAAGTTAGTTTTACTTAGTTGATTATGAATGCAGGCCGTTATAGGCCTCTATACTCAGATCCAGTTCCTGTCTCTTTACTGCTATAGGAGCGAACTAGTCTTCTTGTCTCATTAACAGGGTGGCGCACACTTAGCCTTCACTTTTGCTACGACATATTCCAGGGGTGCAGAGAGTGTAAACCCTGGAGTATCGAGGATGGTACATGCACTACATTTCAACACATGTACCACAGATAGTGAGATACTAACCTTGTCTGTCAATACACCTATAATATAATCATTATGGGAGTATTGGCAGACGAGTCAGGTACCTGTGATACATGTGTTGAAATGCACTTGATTATCGAGAAACTTTGGGGTTAGTTCCCAACATTCTGTAGTATTTTATACAAGTTTAGATTAACATTCCTTCCATACAGAGAAAGCAATGTTTATCAAAATCGTACTGGCTAAATCTCTACATTATTGTAGACAACTATTCAACAGTAATCAACATTTGGCGACCTGTTACCTGCTACCTGCAACCTGTTAGTCTTGACCAGTCTCACCAGGTTACAGGTAACACTAACAGGTAACCTGGTGAGACTGGTCAGTCGTCCCCAATCTTGTACACGCTTGTCCTAAATATTGTAACGGATTCATAGTTACCTGGTCATACGGATTCTTTTCTAATAGTTGAGAACATATTTCAACACATTCCTGGTATTTTCTTCTTCTAAAATAACTGTACGCGAGAAACAGAGGATCCATTTCGACGATGTTCAAGAATGTTGTGGAGTTGTCAACCTGTTTGAAGACCGGTACAAAGGGAAGTAATCCTACAAGCTGGACACGCAACGGTGTTACGGCAAAACTAATGTCACAATATTCGTGTCTTTACATTTTGAAAGAGAAAATTGCATCTCGTTCGTTTTATTTTCGCATTTGTTTGTTATTTATATTAGTTAATTCCAATAATTTAAATGCAGATTGATTCAAATATCAATAGACAATAATTCACGGACAATAATATAAGATTATATATAACAGAGTAACAAATTCTGGTTACACATTGTGAAAAAACGTGAGCGGTTAGGAAGCGAAATGGGGATAGATTCATTGCTTTTCATCTTCTCGGTGATCGACGAAGGAGCGCTGCTCTTTCTCGTTGTATATTTTGTATCCTTTCCATGACATATTTTCATCTATCTGGCCTTCCTTGGTTAATACATTCCCCTCTATATGAAGTAGGACAACAGTAAATGAACAGATATGAACACCGGCTCAAGATTCAGCGTCGGATCCAAAGACTCTATCTGGGGAGTGGGTGGGGCGTTCGCGTTAAAATGAGAAAAGTCTGAAAATTACATTTTTAAAAAGATTTTTGACAGACCAGACATTTCTTTAAGATCTCAAACCTCCTTCATTGATCCTCTCTGTGATTCTGATAACAGCTCTCAGAGTTACCCGAGTTTCAGTTCCCCGAAGTTTTATTTGTGGAACCTTCTTATTTTTTAATGGTTCAACATCGGTTTTTTTGCTATAATCATATATTTCATCTAAATTATTTTTAATCTTTTCTTTTTGGTATACTCTTGTTCAGTATAAAAACATTTTTTCAAAATACAGGTTAAAAAATTAGGATAGCTCCAGCGGCAAGTGTTTCCAACTAGGACATAACCATAGTGATGCATATCCCTTAACAAATTGAAAACAAATATGTAAATAACACATGATTGTCTGACAAAAAGCTCAATACGAAGGCTGATAATCCATTGATTGACTATTGAATTGGTGCAAATGTAAATGTTTTAAAACAAAATGAACTGCAGAGTAAATACATTGCATTAACAATATTATATGAGATGTGGCAGATTTTATGTACATAGGATTACGGTCGCCTTCGAGCTCAAGGGAACTTCCCTTTAGCTCATGATCAGTGGTAGAGTGTCCGGCTAGGAACCTGGAGATCGAGGGTTTGATCCTTGGTGGAAGCACGCTATTCTCTTTCCTGTTACAAATGGTGTCTGTGGCCCTCCCTGTGGTGACCGCGAGTTAGAACCTGGGTTGTGGTGTTCGAGGGCGAACACATTTAAAAAGGGGGGAGTGGTGTGGCAGATTTTCATTGTACATAGGATTACGGTCACCTTCTAGCATTGAGCTAGAGGGAATTTCCCTTTAGCTCAGTGGTAGAGCGTTCGACTAGGAACCTGGAGATCGAGACCAGCAATGTGAGATAAATCTATAAATCTAACTATGACAATATAAACATAATTCATTTATCAACATTCTTCATAGTTGACAATGATAGCATTCCTAACGATTATGCCTCAGTTTTGATTTTGCAAGACATAAAAGTTTTCTGTAAAATGAGACAGCAAGCCTGTAACATTTTGAGGGCCAAAAGCCGATTTAGAAGACTCAAATTGTAGCATTGTTTTAAATCTTAACAATTTAGCATGATGAGGAATCGGCGCACTCACAATATGTATGCAGAAAATTAAAAAAATACAGAAATTTAGGTTAAGATTTAATGCTTGAAGAGTGCTAAAATTAGAATAACACTATAATACATAAACTTACTGTATATTTTATCTATGTAATATTTTGGTTGGTTCAAGTGTTATTATCCCTTTTCATTTCACATCCATTTTCATTCTTTTTGGAGGGTTAAACATATACACATGCATATTCTACTGGGGTATATAACCTTCTGAGCTTAAGTAAAATCCTCTTGGAAACTAGTTTAAAATAATGTTATCAGTCTTAAATTTCAAAGTGTCAACAATGACACCATTGAAAAGGCTGTTTCAAAAACGAATTTTGATAGGAACTTTTCTAAAGTGATTGTTTCCCCTAGTTTGATAGCCGAATACAGGCTGCTTCCCCTAACAAACAAGTGCTTTATTTTTCCAAAGTGAAGAAAAGTTAGGACGATCTTCCCCAATTTAATGAAAATAACACTACAGTTTTTCAATTCCTGCAGGAACTAGCTATTGTAAAGAAAACACTGTAGAGTTGATGTACAGTTATATATCATTAGTACATTCAGAATTCCTTGACTCATACCCCAGGTGATAACCTTGTCAGATTTAGAGTGTGACTATCTAAATGCGACATCATGCTGCTCAAAACTGAACAAGGTATACACTTCATTTTCTATCAATTCAACTATACAATTGAAACGGATTGATTCTTAAAGTTCATTTCTTATGACAGATTTACTAATTCAAATTTTATCAATAACAAGATTGTTACCTTAGATCATGGCTTTTTCTCTACCCTTAACCCTAGTAAAACTTCATTTAAGAAGGATATATGAAAGCTAAATATTTTAAGATAAAATCAACCAAGCAGTGTGAAAACAACAGGTAATACAAGTTGAAAAATTCAAATACTTAGTTCAGAAACTCGCATATTTGATATTGCTCTGTAAGAATTGAACTTAACGCTTAACTTTCCGTGTCTTTTCAGTGGGTTTTACCGGAACTGATTGCCCAATCAGTGCTAGCCTTCTTCCTACTGGTGACAGGTCACTGGATTCTTTTCCTAATGTACACACCTGTTACAGCATGGATGGTGTACAAGTAAGTGTCCGTATCCTGTTTCACCACCTTTATCCTAAATAAATACCGGGTATTTACAAAAACAGTGCGGAAGTTCATTTAGTCTGCACACTATGCTTTCACTTCAGGTAAAAAATATGTACCTGGTATAGATAATGATTTAATGAAATAACCAAAAATGTCACCAAAGAGTAACTACAGTTCTGACTAGAGTATTTAGTGTTCTGTTTTGTGAATAAAAGTTAGCTGTATTATCAAAGTTTAGAGATTTAGGAAGTGTTTGAATCTGATAATGTTTTAATATTGTTCATTCTTGTGCAGCTTTTGGTGAAAATTGTCAATGTGACTAGTAGTTGTATCAAATTATAGATATATATTTGACAACCTATATGTGGAGAAATTTTGTCTTGCAACACTTACAATTACATGATTTTTTTTATAGGAAAACTACAATATGTTGCATGTACCATTCAATATATAAAATGGTAACAAATGTTACATGCATGTAATAGTTTAAGTATTAAAAATAGTTTCTCTGATGTTCATTAATTAGATATTATCATTTACATGCATGTAGCTATGGCAATTGCTATTTATCTTTCTGAAATGTATTATCATTTATTATAACAATTCTTTTCTTCTCAAGGTATGTGACAAAACCCTCTGGGAATATTGGTCTCTATGACCCTACAGAGATTCACAACAGACACCAACTGAAAACCTACTTAAAAGAAAACCTCATTAAACTGGGATCACACCTTATCTTCTTTTTTGTTTTCTTGTATTGGTAAGCTGTTTCTTCAGTCTGTTTTCTGTATATCTTATATTGGTAAGTTGTTCCTTAAAGCTGACAGTGCAAGTTACAAAGCTTTCAATTGAGATTTTTAAAACAAAATCCAAAAAATCTGATTTGCTTTTTATACCTCGCGAGACCCATACTCGTTACCAAGCAAGGACAAACTAAAATGTTGGTGCTTCCTTGGAAATGACAGCCAGAAGAGATTGCCACTGGGGAAGACCCTAAAACCAGAAAAAATGAAACTTTGCACTGTCAGCTTTAAGTCCAGTTATCACCTGGTAAGGGAGGCGACCCATTTGACCTGTCATTAAGAGTGGAAATTTGTTCCAAGCTTACAGTATACATTGAATTTGTAGCAGATTTGGACTAGGTTGATTGTTGGTGACGAGAATTCTCCAATTAAAAAACTGTTTATAAAAATATAAATGGTAGTTAATGCTGTGTTTAGCACTTAGCTGTATTGACCGAGTGTTTGTCTGTTACAGGATGATTTACTCATTGATTAAAGGACTTTGATGACTGACAGAGCATGATGTACCTTTGTAACTTCCTGTGCAGCTGTGTTGCCATGGTGATGACGTGATTTACATTGCAGGATGATCATCTCGCTTTTGACCAATGAGGCTACGGGAGCGTTTGGCTCGCAGGCTGCTCTATTGGCCAATTTGCCGGATGTACAAGATGCACAGGAGGTTACGGATCGTCTTGATGGATAGAGTCTGAGAATAACAATACAGAATCAGGGAACTACAGTGTAGAGATTAAATCTGTACTATGATAGTCACATGCGTGTCATCGCTGCCAGAAATCCTATAGAGAACCAACGAACACAGTGTCTGAATGTTCTATTTACCGCAAAACATGTCCTGAGAAACCCGTCTTTACTGACATCAAGAGGGACTGAAACTTTTGATAAAAAGGTCAACTTATCTTTGTGGGCCATAAAATCAGGTACAATATCTAATATACCTGGTACCTTCAAGTAAGGTGTTGGTTAAGTCTGGTATTGGTAAATAAGGTGTCGGTAAAGACAGGTTTCATTATATAACTAATTGATATCTAATATCAATCTATTGATGCATATGAATAATTTTGGTGCAATTTATCACTCATTTTAGTTTTTAAATTGAGGTACCTTTAATATTAAAAGTACAAGTTACTTTGTTGATACTGTTGGCTTTTTATTGTGTTACATGTCCATTTTTATACAGATAAACAAAGTAAGGTAACAATGTAGGTGTTTGTACTTCTTCAACGATGTGCCATAAGTATTCGGTCAGAGTAGCAGCTATGGACAATTTCGAATTTGTGATTGAAAATCAGAAAGTGAAGAAACAAACAGAACTTGTGACTTAATGTCACAATAATTTGAAAAGCTCAATAAAATGCATGTGATTATCATTGACAAAGGTTTGACAAGGCCAAGACCATTCGAAACACCATGAAGTTTGGGTATGCAAACATGCTGCAGTTTTGATTAAATACTTTTCGCACATCACTGTACCTCATGAGGCTCAATACAATAGTGTACTGGCAAATGTTGAGTTTAAACCTTTCAATTTGTCCTATGTGAGATTTTCTGGCTGCATGAAGGAGGAATATCAACTTTATTATTGCGTTGTGACAGTTAATTTATGTTAAATATACTAAGGAACCATGTGGAACAAATTGTTGATATAAAATAAATGTGTTTCAAGTGCTTGAAATTCATAACTTGTACTAGAATAATAGGGAAAATGTCTTACTAGAGACTAGTACCAAGGGAGATAATCCAAGATGGCGGTCTCCCAGAATCGTCGATCTTTTCCTGAAAAAAACTTGAAATTTTCTATACCTGTGTATTTTACGCACCCCCCACTTTGGGTATTAAATTTCTGAAAAAAAAGTGCGCAAATTACATGGGTTTTTATGGTAGGTGGAACAAATGTCGAAAGCTTCTGGTCCATCTGTTGTAAGATTTCCTTTGAACATCTTAGCTGTAAGTCAGAAAGGGTTTGAAAAGATTTTGTTTCATGAGAGGAACTTAGCCTGATTTACAATACCATAATTCTGATATGTTTTGTAGCTATGGTTATATCATAAATCTCTTGTGAAATGTTAACTCATTTTTATCAATGTAAAAAGTCCCAGTACAAACCAGCCACCTTATTTTTATATGAGTAAGAAAGTGTTATTCATTGAACCTATTCCATAGAGAATTTGCACCAGCCCTGATTGCTTATGTTTGCATTAACAAGTCCGTGCTAAAGTGCAACAATTACGTTCCAAAAGCTAGAAAACCTATAAAGATTGGTAATCACGTACCAAGACTGTTTAAATTCTTTGAACTTTACACCTAAAGAGCAGAAGCCATTTATGTTTAAAATCATTTTATATTAATGTTATAAACTTCTATGCAAATATATACTTGCAATGTTGTGATGCCTTTTGGGCTACCAGTAGTTAGGTGTAAATATTGCAGGGTTTTGAAGCTCGAGTGATTTAATCTCATACACAGTGTTAAATAGAATGTTTCATCCCCTTAGGAGAAGATTTAGTTGTCAAACATGAGGCATTTGGCAACTTGTAATTTAGAATTTTACCGCGACGTTGAGGTCTCCCCTCTCCCCATCCCAAAGGGTGAATTATTTTTCTCTTAACCCTGTTGGCCCTGTCATATATGCAAATTTGACATAAGAGAGTTTTTATATTATTTATTTCCATGCATCAATGACATGACATCAAATGTTAACATTAGTTATGACTGGAGAGTTCCCTTGTCTCGACATGACTGGGAAAAGTGTAGATATACATGTCTGAGTAAGAGGACCTCTTATCTAGGCTTAAAGTGAAGATATACATGTCGGGGTAAGAGGACCTCTTATCTAGGCTAAAAGTGTAGATATACATGTCGGGGGTAAGAGGACCTCTTATCTAGACTTCTATGTAGGTGCATCGGTCAAAATGTCTTAACATGCAAACAAAAAATAATTAAGATTGTCTTAATTGCAAAAATTGGTAGTGCATTTGTTTATAGAATGCAACTTGATGCACTTTGTCAAACATTCCAAATCTATTTGAAGGTAAAAAGGGTTTTTTTCTATTCAATGTATATTCATTTAGAAACTGAGGGAAGTTACCCAATACCCAATTTTAGCGTGCAACTTTAGTTGTTTTTAGTAAGATTTTTAGGTCACCTGAGCTTTGCTCAAGTGACCTATTCTAATCGCTTTCCGTCCGTCGTGCGTAAACTTTTACATTTTCAACTTCTTCTCAAGAACCAGTACTTGGTCAGAATCATCCTTGGTAGATGAGGAATTCCTACCCCAACATTAGGGCCAGGGCGGGGCCCCAAAGGGAAAATTAACCAATGTTTCAAAAATCTTCTTCTCCAGACTCAGAGGTACTACATTCATTTTCTCTGCATGGAAAGAAAATCATCAGGGGCTTTATTTAAATCGTAAATTTCAGGACCCCCGAGCTATTTGTTCTACCTCCGGGGAGGAGGTAAAGTTTACTATAGTTTATATAGGGAAATAACACTTTTGGGTATATTTTATCCATTTTAAGCCAAATATTACTCAAACTTAGTCAGAATCATCTTTGGTGAATGAGAGTATTACTTTGTAAAATTGGGATTCCTGCCCCCTCCCGCAGGGGCTAGGGCGGGGCCCCAAAGGGAACATTTACCAATTTTTTCAAATTCTTATCCTTTGATGACATGACAAGTATTGTATTTCACTTAGTTTACATGCTGATTTCCATATCACATCTAAATAATAAAATAAAGCTACCAGTACCTATGATATAACTCAGGTGACCGCTAAGGCCCTTGGGCCTCTTGTTAATGAGTGTAATCAAGGCAACACTTTTTTGCCAGGAGCCCTTGTGAAATGTGACTTGTGTACACATAAATATATGCCTTTATGGGATCCTATGTAGGTAGCCCTCATTACTTCTGTCTTGCATATATATGATATTTGTTTCTACACACAGGAAACTACGCACATGGCTGTTTTCTCACACAGTATTCCTTTTTAAACATATTCATCCACAAATGACAGTACCAATTAAAGTGTAACCGAGTTATATAAACCCGACACTGTATAAAGGACTCGCACAACTAAATAATTTACTATATGTTATTACCAAACATTTTAGCTAATAACTTTAATATTTGAAGTTCAAGACTAGTGACAACTGTCTAGATTCATAAATACATACCTTGCAAAGGCTACAAAACGACTTTTTTGGTAGGTTTAGTGGCATATTGAAGTGTCACAGCGCCAAGAAGTTGACAACCGGAAGTTTACAAGCAAAACCGGTGACCCAAAACAGAAACGCCCCCAGACATTTTGCCCCTGTGCAAATCCGCACACAGATATGGAAATATATCAAAAGTATATATTTTTCATTTATCTAACAATCTGTCATCAGTTCCTTATTAAACTCCTTCAGTGGCCCAGTAATTAGCCGGAACTTATTTCAGATAGGAACTACAAACGTATGAAACACTTGCTGATTGGCTGATTTAGTTGTGTGAGTCCTAAAAGGATTTTTTACATCAGTGTTATATTTCAGGATGCAGTGAATCCATATATTCCTACAAGATGGCAAACATTTCTTATAAGCAACCTCAGCGGTGAACGAATAAGCACTTTTCCATATTAATAGCACTGGATCAAATGAAAATGGCACCAATGTTTAGCACATGTAGGTGGTATCAGTATCCAAAATGTACAACATTAACTAGTTCATCATTCACACATGTTTTTTCTGATGGAAGTAAACATGCTTTCTTACCTTTATAATATAATCAGTTTAATTCATGATACCATTAAACTTGTTCCTATAACCACTTTTAATGTTCCCTATTGCAGTAATTTCAGTGTGAACTGAACCATTATTAAGAGACACCTGTGTTAGGTTGCCATTTTTTGGACTTCTCAATGGTAGTCAGGTTTGACTAAATTAAAAAAAAATTAGGCTTGCTTGGACACTAAACACATATGCATACTAAAAGTTATACACACACAAGCTATTCCAGAAAGTTTGTCTTAAAACTTTCTATCGACTTTTTAGCGCTGGAATTCTTCTGTACGTTGAGATTATGTTTCAGGCTTCAGTAGTACATGTAGAAATACTGATCAATGTTTTCAATCAGACTAACTGTTTACTTATGTTGAGTGCTACCAAGGATATCTTACCAGTGATAATTGCAGACTTGGACAACAAGCCACTATGTATCATAATAGAACTTCTTGGAATAGATGAGTGCACAATTAAATTATTTGACCGAGGTGTTGCTATCAAGGTTAATTCTATATTTTTGTATGTCACAATATTTTTTGTAAATACATTAACATTGTTAATTTTTGTACTTGTGATTACTCATTTGTATGAGAACATCCAGTTAAACATTTACTACAGAATTGTAAGTGTGTGTAAAAGTAATTCCTGTGAATTGAGATTAAATTTCTATTCTTTTCAGTAAAGATTTTTTTTTGCAGCCAGGAACTTATTTTATTTGTGAGGTGTCTTGTATAGATGGTAATGTTAAGTAATTTGTAATGTAAATTACCATACAGGTAATTTTGTTTGATGAGTGAAGTAAATTCCATGTTTGTCAAACAAACGTGCCATTGTTTTGTGTGTTTACTGCCTTGATCTCGCATCCTAGGGAAACTACTACTGTTACACTCTTTATCGTTTACTAATAAAACTTCTCTAAGTTTTTTGTAAAAAAAACGAACGTGTCTTGTTTTCATTTTATTTGTCATCTTGGCCATTCAGACATGTCTGGAATGTTTGCAGTAATTAGTTGTAATCTTAAAGCGTTATTTTTTTCAAGTCCTTGCACACAACTCATTTCAAACTAGTAAGTCCTTGTACAAACAGTCCCAATCAAGCCAGTCCCTGTACATCTTGTTACCAGCCATTAAATCCTTGTACAACACATTACAAACCACTAAATTCTTGTACAGCCAATCACAAACCATGGAGTTCTTGTTCAAATCACAAACCCTTAAAACCTTTTACAACTCGTGAGTAGTTACCAACAATTAATTCACCCAGCAATAAGTTCACCACTAAGACCTCATTTAACAAGTTACAAAGCAGTGACCTTGATTAAAGGTCAAGGTAATTTCTTTTCTGTAGTTTTGTAGCACTCTATTTCAGCAAGCTGCTCGCCACATATTTAATGAATCCAGGCCTTTTGGTTTTCAGAACAACCTGTTAATGTTTGAAATTTGACCCCAGTAACCTTGAAATATGTTAACATCATTTCCTGTTTGTGTTTCAGAAAAAAGCCATTTGAGTGTTTTCACAAATTTTGGAGAGACCCTTGTGACCTTGAATAGGGGACAAGATCAATTATTTCCCCAAAAATTTGCAGTGTTCCATTCCAGCAAGCTGCGGGGCATTTATCATGACTCTGGGGCCATTCGACTTTCAGAAAGAATTCTTTGAATAGTATAACAGATTTGACCCTGTGACCTTGAGTAATGGTCAAGGTAATTTCTTTTCTAATCCTTTGTAGCACTCATTGCAGCAAGCAAACCACTGGCTATATATCATGACTGGGCCCTTTGATGTTTCGGAAGAAAGTGACTGTTTAGCCTTGTGACCTTGAATAAAACTCCCAAGTCATTTCTTTTCTAAAGTTCTGAAGTTTTTTATGCACTCCATGTCAGTAAGCTATTTGCCATATCCAGGCCTTTAGGTGTTTGCGTGTTTTGACAAATTTGACTTGTGACCTTGGATATAGGTGAAGGTCATTTTGTTGTTTCTATATTTATGGCACCCATAGCCAGCAAGCTACTACCCATATATAATGACTATAGGCTGGTATGTGTTTCAGAAATATCATTGTGAGTGTTCGAACAATTTGAACCATGTGTCCTTGAATGGATAAAAATCAACTTTGTAGCATTCCATGTCAGCAAGCTGCTCTGCACTTATAATGACTATATACTTTTGATTCTTTAAAAAATATTCTTCCACTGTTTAACAGATTTGATCCCAGTGACCTTCAATAAAGGTAATCATTTCTTTTCCCAATTACGAAGCACTCCTAGCCAGCATGCTACTGGCAAAATATCCTGACTGAGGCATCTTGATGTTTCAGAACTAGTCATTTGAATGTTTTTACAAATTTGACCTCTGTTACCTTTAGGTTAAGGTCGTGGTCATTCATTTTGTACACTTTGAAGCATCCCATGCCAGGAAGTTGCTGGCTCAATATCATGAATAAGGCCCTTTAGCTCTTAAGAAAAAGATATGTCAGTGTTTAAACATTAAAGTACTCAACAATGTATTGTAAAATGGCCCCATTTATAAACAGATTTTATTTTCCTTTAAGAACTTTGTAGAACATTTACTAAGCGTGCTAATTAATGAATATTAAAATCATGATAGACTGCTGGTTGGTAACAAGATTTGTTTAGAAACCTCAAATTTTACCCCTTTTTTGAAATTCAGGGAGGGCCAGCCCATTCTCCTTCAAAAATCTAAATCATCATCACCACGGAATAGGTCCTACAAAATTTTATTGTAATTGATCAGGTGGTTTTTGAGAAGACAGCAATAGATTCCAACAGTTCATTTGGGCAAAGTGAGCTAAAGACCATGAAGGACTATATAACAGGCAGCCAAACTATCAAGATTTTTACCAGTAAGTGGGAAATCAAAAAGTTCTGAAACAAGTATCCATTGTGTGGTTGCTCCACATATCCATTTATTGTTGATGATGATGATACTAAGAGGCCAAAAGGGCCTGTACCACTAATATGGATATTTATGCAATCAGTTTGAAATATTGCAACTATTTACACTTTTTGGGCTCAGTATCCAGCAGGATAATATGCACGCAGGCTTTAAATATTTGATTCACAGGTCCCAAGACCAATGATGTGTAATAGAAAAGTTTGAGATTCATATGTATATGTGCATATGGTTTTATGGTGGGAATTTCAATATTTTCCGTGTCATGACCATGGGATTCAATCCCTAGGGGTAGGGCTTTTCCCAGTAGCATGAATATATTTGTTTCATAAACTCTGCTAAGAAATAAGATGGAGACCTCAACCATTTTTAGTTACGACCCAAGGACCCTCTGTCATATAAATTAGGTCAATGTAATTTATATGAGGAAGCAGTCAAGCAAAAATCAAAATATCAGAATACAAAACACTTTAAAAGTATTAAAGCAGATTCAAAATATGCAAGTACCACATCAAAACATGACATCATTTTAACATATATATCTTTATTGATAATATATGAAAACCATTTTGTTGTATTTCTTACATGTGTATTATCATAAAAAGAAAAAAATTGCAGTATTTTTCTCACTGACAAAGCTGGATGTAAAACTAATTTTGCCCCCCGGTTACAATGGAATATACCAGTAGATAGTAATCATTTCATAGATAGATTATGCATGCAGATACTTCCACATAGTTCTCCATTCCTGGTGACAGTAATGTGTTGAAAATTGCCCACCACACTCATACTTGTACACAAATTATCACATGATCAGGTTTTCCATTTGGAATTTGCACAAATTATATTGACATTCATAAATTGTGATTGTAGTAAAATTGGAAAATTTGAATGAATAATCTTTAAATTAAAGTGATTTTGATTTTAAGATGAATTATGAATAATAAAGAAAAAAACACATATTAACCCTTGGACTTTCATGTACAATTGTACTGCTATTTTACACACAATATTTATGTTGACCTTTGATCAAGAATTTTTGAGATAACATTATTCGGTGATTACTGTGTATCTGGTAATGGCACAGTAAATTTTATTCCTTGAAAATATTTGCCGGACACAATCCTTTCCGTCATATACAAAGATGGCATCAGTTCAATGCCAAATTATTATTTTGCTGACCTTTAGAATGCATTAACTTTAATAAAACCTGCATGGTGAGATTAAACTGCAGTCAGATGATATCATATTTCTTTAAATTTTTCTTTTAAATGCGGTTGTATTTTCTTTCAAATATTTTTTGATACACTTCTCTTGATATTTCCTTTTCAGGATCAACGGATTCCTGTAATACATGAATTAGAAAAACAAGACAGATTTTTTTCAGTATTAAACATTCTCACAAAGCATGCTCAGGGTTGGATCTTGCAGGATGGAATGGTACAGAATTTGATGCGACAATCACGAGTCAATATCTGTAGTACTAAATCTCTACCTTAAGACCATCAACAGTCCCAGATCTACAAACTTCACACTTCAGGGGTTAAGATATTAGTCTACATTTAATCTACAATCATGTTGCCTACAACTGTCTCGCTGGCCTTCAAACCTCACAAGAACAAGAGATCTACACTACATTAAAATGTTGATGTATAAAATGTAATTCTATAAGGCAACACCACAATGACTGACATGGCAGCATATTGTTTTTGATCTGATCACATCATATGTAACCAAATACTCTACACTGTACATATAGTAATATATGTATTACTTACCTCAAAAATCAAACAATAACTCCCAGAAACTTGATAGATTCGATCTATACAAAGTTTTTATGTACCAATTCACTCATCACATACCACATGCAGGTACATTGTTCATAGAATTCTGGTCTTTATTTCAACTTAAGGATCCCTGTACCACTGCCAAAAACTGTATTTTGCAGTGAAAACTGGCACTTTTTGGAAAAATGATTAAGATAAAATAAACAATATATAATCAACAACAGAGTTCTGAGTGAACAAATTCAGTTGGTCTAGATTTGAACCCTAGGTCTAGATTTGAACCCTAGGTCTAGATTTGAACCCTAGAGTTCACACTGTTATACAATTGCTCAAACAGATTGAGCTACCTGGTCAACGGCAGTGTCTTGGCCCAACTGTGGTGCAGTTTTATCCAAAACAAAAAGGGGAAGTTACTGTATATATACGAAAACGACAGTACAGAGGGTCAGGGATCCTTAAAGAATAATCCAAGATTCTGAATAGTAACAAGAGAATATATAATCATGTCTTTTGTACATTTTATTTGAATGCATAGAATGCAGTAATTTCACTGATATAAATCTTCAGTAAGAATCAAGTGACCTCTGTCAGACTCGTGCCATCATTGAGTAATCACTGACCTTGACCTGTCAGACACATGCTATCCTTGAATAATCACTGACCTTGACCTCTGTCAGACATGCTGTCAATGAATAATCACCAAATATCTATCATTGAATGATCGCTGACACTGACCTCTGTCGGACACTTACCATCATTGAATATCATTGATACTGACCTCTGTCTGGCACATTCCATCACTGAAGAATCACGGACAACATTACAGGTTATTTATCACTGGTTAATTATACCATTCCCACACAGGACAGAACATAAATAAATGGGCTCTCTTTCCATAACAATTTGTTTAATTAATCAAACAAAAAGATAAAAAGGAAATTAAAATTCAAAGATAAAACCAACAGAACACTGAAGTATAACAGCACATGATGTTACAAGTTGGATGACACCCAAGCCAAATAATGAGTCTTCCTTGCATCCATGAATTTGGTAAAAGTTCATCTCAAAATAATCATGAAAGTTTAGACTTTTTCACGTACACGTACAATGAACAATGCTAGCAGTCAGGTGGATTCAAATTCAGCTTCCAGAAAATGATATCTCTGGCCACCACAAAGGTTTCAAGTCAGCCGCCAGCCAAATATTTCAATGGGTAAACTTTTAGTAACCCTTTTTTATTTTAATGTAATTTCTGAGTACATCCGATATAGAAACTGTCACAAAATTGATGACATCAATATATATTTTTTTATACCAGTACAATACCTGTACAATTAATGGTTCAGTTTTCAACCCAACAGAATATGAAGAAGAGCCATGGACATAAACGATGTACTAAAAAAGAACAGAGTCTAAACCAACTTGTAACACCTGTCCTTCTACATGCTACCTTTAAATATAGACAATCATCCACTCAGAACTTACACACAAATTAACTTAGATATATATATTATATACATTGTAAAAATATGAAAACATGTATCATAAAATAAAAAAAAAGTGGCATCGTCACTGTTCTTTCTTTTTTACGTGTACTTTCATTTCTCAAAAACATGTGGCCTCCAAGCAGTGTTGTACATTCTCATTAAGTACTTTCATTCTAACAACAATTGTGGTTATCAATTTTACTACATTTTCACATTTTGGTACAACAATCAAACCTTGTATTACTGCCAACAATCCATTCAAAAATTGCTACACGTTCAGAATTGATAGATAACATAAGAATTGTGAAATGACAGATAACAGGACAGATCAAGAGGAAGAGGAAGTGCAGAAAAGGGGGAGATAAGAATAGCATCAGCACTGGACAGACAGCTACATATATAGTAGCATATTCAATATCAGCTATATTTATACAACAGAGGTTAATTATATTAATTTCAAAGAGATCTTGGTGTTATAGCATCAGATATCAATCTGTTACGTGGTATGACGTAAAAAGCACAAACACATACAGTTATCAAGATTTCAAAATATCTTGAACAAACACGAAAAAGGTTTAGTCTCCTCAGTTTCACTGAAATAACACTCAGGCGTCAAAATTCGTGGAAATCAGACTACGTGTACACCACATTGCTGCTGTATGCATGTATGTAGATAATTGTAGGTTGATTATAGCTGAACACATCAACTTCTACTAAAACCACGGTCTATTTTGTCTCTTATAAATACAAAATGTACCAGACAAAATAGGACTGGTAAAGGGCACACAAGTCACTTTTCAAGTACACTACAAGATCCCTTAGGTTGAACGTCTAGGGCTTAGGACCTTAGTAGAAAACTATGTGTTCATAATGTCACATGGGCCTCTTTCCCACTAAGCTTAAATATCATCAGATTTACCATAAGTACAGATGTCTATCATTTGGACTGGGTATAGAAATCATTTGCTGATTAATCGGGCCCAGGTGTTGAAAGCCTGATCAGTTTAAAATTTGTTCATGTTAATTTTCAAAATGTGAGTTAATCTAACTATATAAACATTTGCATTTATTTTTTGTCATTAGATCATTTTAAATATTTAAATATACAAATTGAGTTTTCGATTTCCATCGTTTGAAAATAATGAGTTTAAAATGCTGTGTTGGTGTATCCCAAAGCTAATCAGACCTTGGACACCTAGACAAAGAACTCCCAATCGTTTATTATTAACAATACATGTAATAGGAATATCATAGTGCTTTCTAAACAATCAACAATAAATCTCTGATGGATTAACATTATCACAGAAGCATCTGGTAGGTAAAACGCTGTAGGGAAATTTGGAGGTCAAGTTGTCTCCTGTAATATTTGTTGACAAACCTTCATAAGTAAGTATTAAACTTAAGCTACCAAGCTGTTTCAAACAAACAACATTGCTCTAGCACTGTTTAACACTGCACAGGAAACATTAAACCCAAATATGTATGTGGCTATACACGAGACTAAGGATCGTGATACATGTAAGAATGGACATACTAAAACAAGTAGATGTAGTTCCCATTACATATATTCACAACAAGATTTTGCACCTCTTTTCAGGTAGATTAAAACAATGTCTGTACACAGTTCCTGGTGTTTAGAACTTCCAGGTGTATAGCTGGGAGCTTCTTGGTATGTGCAATATTTTGGAAGCCCTAATTTTTACTGGTTTTAATATAAAACTGAAGAAGTCGATTTTCTTGTTTGACATTTAAGACATGGAGTGTTGTGCTTATATATAAAGTATATATACAATGTTGTTGAACATCCACTACAAAACACTCTGGAAACTACATTTCAGTATCAATTGCAACTCTGATGCCGTGTTCAAACACTGCAACTTTAAAATGACCAACCTGTTTGGTACGATTCTATGGGCATCCGTAAATCTTTTCATCACTACAATATCAAACGTTGGACTGACCATCCAATACGGCCCAACACAGTATACTATATCCCCAAATGTTTTAAATGTTGGCTACCTGTTGAAAAATATCTGAGTGGAGACAGACAGTTTCGTGTTCTATCACATAGTGAGTGACACATCTGTTAACCTTTGGTACAAAGGCTGTGACGCCACTTCTGGAGTGGCACATTGAGTATGAGAAAACATGGACAATGGTGGTATGAATGGATACATCGATGCATCAAGGAATTATAATTTCTTTCATAAGATATCCTTTACATTCAGTAGCTACTGTGATGTAACGTGTGTTTTACTACCACTCATAAATAATAGAGAGATGGAGAGATGTCTGGTGGAGATGTGTTGATGATCAGAGCTGGCAGTCAGACCAGACAGTGAAAGATCTATTGTCTATGAATAACACTTTGTCTTTTGCTATACTGGTGTACTCCGTCCTGACTCTGCACCATTACCTGAAATAGAAATGTGTAGGTCAAATCAGGGAGAACAAGGAATTACTGTCAATAAATACTTACAATCATCTCCCAAATTTAGTTTTAAACTAATTTTCCTGAGCATGTTTGATATGGAACATTGTTCTAACGCTATCATTTAGCCTACTTTCAATTTTAAATTGACAAAAATGCAAACTCGTAGGCAATCAGCATTTTGTAAATATTTCTACAGATCAACATTACTATGTCACAATTATTTCACATAAAGAGGTAGCAAATTTAACACAAATGGTTTTCTTTGTGTCAAACATCTCCTTTTATAGTACAACTTCATTAATTAATGATGCTTTGAAATGAAACTGATTTTTTCCCTCTAAAAAGCCTGTCAATTAACCAGTAACATATGAAGTGGCTACCTTTAATGCACTACCCATACATTCCAACACCTACCTATTTTCACTTTATCGATAGGTCCCCAAATTCGAACAGTGCCATCATCTGAAGCACTAGCTATGATCCCAGGCACTTTGGGGTTCCAGTGAACACAATTAACTGTCCTTGTATGACCTTCTAACACAGCTATAGGCACTTCTCTTCGTAAATGCCATATATATACTTTATGATCTGTAAAACAATGAAACACAGCATACAACTTGAGAGTGTATATGATACAGTATTAAATTTGAAAATTGTTCATTGTTTTTTCTGACAAATTCCAACTGTTTAATAGTTAATGCTCTTTGAAACTTCACATGTTTTCCTTACAATACTTAAGATTATTCAAATTTTAATATTTCTATTTTATTTCTTTTTTCATCAGTTAACTTGATAATATATTGATCCAAACTTTTATCAGATAAAAGGTCTGGACTACATCATGCGTTTCATGTACACCGATAAATGCCTACCTTCACTGCCACTGGCGATGAAGTCCTGGTTGAGACCTCCAAAGCATGAGTGTATTGTGTAAAATCCTTGTGTAACACCTTGAAATTTCCTAACTAAGCACCTATCTTTTAAATCCCATAAATGTACACCCTGAAACAGGAAACATTTACAAATTTGAGATAAATTCAACAGTAGATAATATACAAACATAATTAATTTCAGAACTATCAATTAACTCTGATCTATTTCGGGAATATCACCAATTAATTTGGGTTAACTTTTTTCAAACATTCTATTCAACACCCATCACCAACACACGAAACTACTTAACTGTATCAATTCAATATCATTCACACAGAAGTGATGAGCAATCATTAATTTAAAAGAAATCTTTGTCATACAAACAGATAGAATACATTACCTGAGTCGCGACATTCAATAATGCTAATCTCCCCGTTTCGTTTAATGTGAAAGACATGACGGGATGATCTTCCTGAATTCTACAATAAAATGGGAACAGGTTCTGGGTTAATTGTGGCCTCTTAATGGTTATCTACATTTCTTCAAGTTACCCTTACTATTATTATTTTATTGAAACAAGAGGCCCAGGGGCCTTAATAGCTCACCTGGTATTTTATTTTTCAATTTAAACAAAATTGATTCTTTTCTCCCTAAGCATGCTTCAGACTGCATTTGGTTTAAATCCCTTCACTTGTATAGAAGGAGAAAAAAAATCCTCTATTTCCCCTATTGGGCCCCGCTCCTATGCCGCCAGAAGGCCCACACCCTCCGTTTATACAAACTTGAGTCTCCTTTGTCCAAAGATGCTCTAGGACAAATTTGGTCAAAATCCTTCAATTGGTTGAGGAGAAGATTTTTAAAGATTTACCTATTTTCCCCTATTTGGCCCCGTCCCTCTGCCCCCAGGGGGACCATACCCTCCGTTCATACAAAACTGAGAACCCTTTGGCCAATGATGCTCCAGACCAAATTTGGTCAAAATCCCTTCATCGGTACAAAAGGAGAAGGATATTTGATGTTTTCCTCTATTTCCCCTAATGGGCCCCACCCATCTGCCCTTAGAAGGAGGCCCACACACCTCAGTTTATACAAAATTGATTCTTTTGTCCCTAATCATGCTTCAGACTGCATTTGGTTAAAATCCCTTCACTTGTATAGCAGGAGAAAAAAAATCCTCTATTTCCCCTATTGGGCCCCGCCCCTCCGCCCCCAGAGGGGCCACACCCTCCGTTTATACAAACTTGAGTCTTCTTTGTCCAAAGATGCTCTAGGACAAATTTGGTCAAAATCCTTCAATTGGTTGAGAAGAAGAACATTTTTAAAGATTTACCTTTTTTCCCCTTATTTAGCCCCGCCCCTCTGCCCCGAGGGGGGGCTATACCGTCCGTTTATACAAAACTGAGAACCCTTTGGCCAATGATGCTCCTGACCAAGCTTCAGACTGCATTTGGTTTAAATCCCTTCACTTGTATAGTAGGAGAGAAAAAATCCTCTACTTCCCCTATTTGGCCCCGCCCCTCTGCCCCCAAAGAGGCCACACCCTCCGTTTATACAAACTTGAGTCTCCTTTGTCCAAAGATGCTCTAGGACAAATTTGGTCAAAATTCTTCTATTGGTTGAGAAGAAGAAGATTTTTAAAGATTTACCTATTTTCCCCCTATTTGGCCCCGCCCCTCTGCCCCCAGGGGGGTTATACCCTCCGTTTATACAAAACTGAGAACCCTTTGGCCAATGATGCTCCTGACCAAATTTGGTCAAAATCCTCTGAGCCATTCAGGACAAGTAGCATTTTAAAGGAAAAAGTTGACGGACGCCGGACGACGGACGCTGCACCATGAGATAAGCTCACATGGCCCTTCGGGCCAGGTGAGCTAAAAACTACTATTACCACAGATAAAAATGTCAAAACACAGAAACTTGAATGCTCGGATAGAAACCAAGATAGAAATACAGCAATTATCCTTTCTCTAATTGTGACTTGAGCTTGAATTCATAACCATTTTGAAACTTCAATGAATATGATAAAATTGTAATGAATTCTTTAATTATTATTTATCAATTTTTATGTGTAAATTAATTCAAAGCATAACTAAGCCCGATGCTAGTTATGTTTTAACAAGCTGGAAATGAGAACTACGAAGTCAAAAATATATACTGACATGTTGTAGTCTGTAAGTTCATCAAAGTTGTAGCCTCGTATTCTGTGGTGGGTGTCAGCGGCCAGGACACTCTTGCCGTCATTCTGACAGGCCATACACTGGACCCTTACACCTTCCCATGAGTCCATCATGTTACCATCAAGGTCCTGTCACACAAAGACACAAATACTTTTGTTTCAAATCGACCTCACAACATTTGGCATTTCATAATGCAAGTATAATTTCAACAATTGACACTTTTAGGTGGTATTGCATTCATGGTCAATTACATACATATACTTCAACATTAAGAAAGTTATTTCTTAAAGACATATGTAACTACATGTATCTCGTATTATGATAAATTCACGTTTTATACTTGTGAATACGGGATAATACATTGCCACTGTAGCCTAGTCCGACTAGTGTAATGCCACCTTAGCCTTTACAAATATTTTAACTTTTCTGAATCTGTAGACATGCAACTTTCACCAGGAATTTTTATGATTTTGAAAATATACCAGATGAAAAATTTGTGTCAAGTTGGTTTTAAGCTGATAGTGTTTTGAGCAAATACTTTTTTTCTCTCTTTACCTTGCATTGTTTATTGATATTAAAGGAAAGTAAAGCATTCACCTTAAATTAACAACTGTACAGTAAAAGTAGAAGAAAAATAAAATGTCAACATATCTTGATATATAATGTATATGTAATATATAAAACAAGCACTGATATTATCCTTACACATTGATAGAACTGTCCCCTGGTGCCTCCGGTGACAAACTTTTTGCCGTCAGGCTGCCAGGCTGCAGTGGTTAAGCTATCCTCTGGGGATTGGCTCATCTTTACCCTCAAGTCTCCAGTCTGTAATGGAAGTAAACAATATACACTACCTCACCAAGGCATGATTTGTAAATCCTATCGATGAGTAAGGTGACAAACCTTTACTATCAATTGAAGGCAGAACGATACAATAGCTCTTCCTTTGAGGGGTCCAGACATGCCTGACCGAAACTGAAATGCTGACTATAGCTGTTAGTGTTATTTCTTTATAAAACAAGGTCATGCAACTTGTAGATTTTAATATACGTTACATAATTTAATGGAAGCATGTAAGAAGGACATATTATTCTTGATATATTGTTATTTATTCTTCAAAACTGTATATATTTTAGCTCTGCCAATGGTTCGGTCCAAGTGCGTTCGTTTATCATGGAATATTTCTGCGCCACCTGAACCATTTCAACTAGGATACACGAATGTTACCTAAATATCATTGATTACGAAGGTGAAAATTAAGCTTTTAAAAGCTATTCTTGAAAAAGTGGCCACATTTAATTACTCTGGTTTATTTATTTATAGCCCCCAATAACACTGTCTACCTCTGCATTCCAGAGCCAAAGATCAGAGCAGTCATCTGGGCCACACGCTATGATGTGTGTACCGTCAGGACTCCAAGCAATATAGGACACCCCATAGGAATGACTGTCTAGGCTCTTCATCCGTGTCAGCTCATATGTCACCTAAAACATGACAAAAACACACAGTCAGTATAAACCCCACTCAGTATAAATGTTATGGTTATTCCATAATGTATTGAATGGGGGAGGTGAGAGTTACCTTTATTACTATTTATTATGGGTGTGGGGTTAAAACCAGATCTGCCTGACTTTCCTTATATTAAATCACTTTTAAGATTTTGTAGTGACGGGCAATCGGTTTATAACCATTATCGATAATCTGTTTGTAATTAGAAGTAGTAAACTGATCGATGATCGATTGCATAATCGGTTTATAATTTTTTTGGACTGATTACCTAAATAAAGTGAGAACATTACTATTCAATCAATAGACAGAGTTGTTAACTAAACAATAGGTTTCATTCTTTTATACTGAATGGATATCAAGCAACTTTTATGTATTTTTATCAATCATATAGTATAAATCATAACAATCTCAAAGCATACTTTACATGGAAGATCTTTAAATATTTTGATTTCAATGATGAACAGATTATATCGATTACAGAATTTGTAATCCATAATCAGAATCGGAAATTGTCAAACTAACTGATTTTCGATTATGATCGATCACTTTTATAGATGTCTGGGTCTCAGAAAATGTTCCTCCCACCCCTCCCCTACAGTTAACTCTGGAACAGCCCTTACTTAAAACAGGTCACATGTAAACAACATAAATCTGATGGACGGTCGTCTTAATAAGGGGTTGTTTGGTTGGTCAGTCACGACTTATTCTGTAAAATGTTATGGTCAGACTTTTTTTATTAATCAACTGTCACAAGAAAGTAGGTCCATATCTTAAAGGCACATTTTTCAAACTCAGAAGGCTTTTAGATATCTTTGAATTATAATTTTACATATCTGTTCTAAAGCAGTCAATACAGATGAACTTATATGTATACAGTTGAATCATATTTGGATTCTTCAATCTATAAACAGCAGGAAAATTAAGCTTTGACAATGCTGTTGCAATGTTTGCCTATGAAAAGCACTGATTTTGTGGAAACTTCTTTACATGTATAAATTTAGTTCAACATAACTGAACAAGACAATTTCCTGTGGAAATCCCTGCAAAGGTGGGTCATGCAACCTTTTTTAATATATACAACACTAATTAACATGACAACCAACAGTCACAACCATTTTTTAATATTAGTTTTGTGGTAGAAAACAGTATTACCATGTCTAGTTCCCAGATGATCAGTGAGCCATCTTTAGATCCTGTAGCAAGCTTTGTACCATCAGGAGAAAATCGGCAGAACCAAACTTCGTCACAGTGCTCATTGAGAACCTGTATGGTGGTGGACGGGAACTGCTCTCTGTAAACACGAACACCACGTTACCACCAAGATATTAAGTTGTTAAAATTAAGGTATCTGCAGCATTACCGTGAAATATACCTCCTTTCCATAAGGGTTTCAGGCCACAAATTTATTGTTATTAGGTATCTGTCATGAATGGTAATTGGTTTGGTTCTCATTTGACAGGTTCACAAGAATGCATGCCTTGTTAAGACTGTAGGTATTTCTGAATGAGAAAATGCTTATCGAAAGGGATCTAAAGACAGAAAATGTCTTCACATACCATAGGTACAATGTGTAAGTTAGCAGATATATCTATATGTTACATTTAATGTATCAATTATAAGTTGATACCTTACTATGTATGAACTTCTCATATCTTCAATTTCCATAATATATTGTTCTGTATTCAAATAGTGTACTTAAACTTGAAAAGACAGAAAAATTACATTAAAACTATAAAAGGCAGCTTGTCTCAATTGGATATCAAAAAACAGAATATGTGCATAATGAAAACTATAGCCATCAGATAATGACTTCTCCCTTTAATAAAGCGCACTAACATGGTTAAAAATTTCTACCTATATTTCCCTAAGCATTGATGTGATGGTTTGTGTTTGTATATGAGGACAGGAAAGTGCTAACCTGCTACAGACATGGTCTATGAGGAGGGAAACAGCATCAAGATTGCTGTCGAACTTTGTGTTGTGGTAGGGACATTTGTCCTTCTGCATCTCAACAGCTTGGTTTAGTAATGTCAGCAACCGGCGAGGTGGTAACATCACAGTTGGTGGCAAGAATGCTGCAAAACAAATCAAGAAATGGCACCAATAGATGAAACTGGAAACTGAGAGAACAAATTCAACTCTTTTTTTTATCTATTTATGTATTGCCGTACATAATGAGAGATTTAATATATACGGATTATCAAAAGATATAAGGTTATGCATGAAAAGAATTCTAAAAGAGTGACATTTCTTTCCAATGAGAACCCAAAACATGGAGCATAGATAAATATTTAATTCAGTATATTTTATATGAAAATTAACCTTGTTAATATTTTAGAAAGCTGTTATAAAATTTCCCTTTAACCTTTGATCATCTTTAAGTTTAATCTTCATCAGTAAATAAAACAAAGAAAAAGAGTGGCAACTTTTGTAGCATGGTTTCCATAAAATATATTCTTCTTTTACTTAGTTGCAGACATGTTTCAGTATCCATATACATGATAACAAACATCTAATTACTTGCTCTTGATACTCTGTTTATACATACACTGAAGCTTTTCCACAAGCCTGGTTCGAGACTCTATACCCCTCCCTTGCCACTCTGCTGTTTCCCGTAAATCTTCAGGGTTACAACACATCATGTACCTGAAGTCAATGGGAATTACACATAAGTAAGACATTACGTACCTGTCAAACATAAATGTCAAATCAGCTTGTCCAGTATCTGAAATAGATAATACACTAACCTATGCTGAAGTATTTTGATGGAGCTCATCATGTATTTCACCTCATAGACAACAATTGTTGACGCATTAAAAATTTTAAAGATCTCTTTGATGTAAATATACCTGGTACAGATATACAAACATAGGCGGTTGTTTGCCTTTTCTCACATACACGATAGCTAAGGATCGGTGAAGCTTATTCTAATGCCTGGCAATTCGAAAAATGTACAGCATCTATTCGTTTCAAAACTTATAAACATGAAACTTTTTTATTTCATGTTAGCATCTTCATTTGTAATTAAGGATTGTTTAAAGATTAAAATCAATGGCAAAACATTTTATCAGCTTTAAGAATAGCTGTAGAATATTTGTATTTACACACCCTGACAACACATGCACCCTTTCTGTGTTGAATTTAAGGGGAGTGAGCTCATGTCTGAGACAATGTAAAGCGTCCATCTCCCGACCGTCTTCTAACAGCTCCAGATACTTCTGCTCCAATAACAGGAATTTCATCTTCTGTAAACAGAAAAAAATCCTATTCTCCTGTTTGCCTTGTCAATATCTAGCTCAAACTAAAATTAGTTTTTCATATAAATACATTTTTCACAGATTAGGCAAGTTATACAAGAAACTTTATGGGTGCAAAACTTGTGTAGGGGGCCTGTAGTCATACCTGTATTCCCTCTATGGAAAAATTTTGTGAACATATTTTTCAGATAATGCATTCTCATGTAAAGGCTAGATATAAAAAAAAATCACCCCATTTCTATTTATAGTTAAAAATGTATCACCTTTCTCATACTTACAGATATTCCTTGTGGACTATCAATCAGAGTTTTGAGTTCCTCCAGGTTTAGTTCTGCCTGTAACAATCGGCATGGGATTATGATTAAAACATCAAATGAATCTACCTTTCAGAAATCAAACCTTACCATTGCCTTACAACTCTGTCAGTTGCCAAGGTAATGATATGAAAGTTTAAATCATGTGTAATCAAACTTCACCATACTGACAAATCCATACATCTAAGGTGAAAATTAAGATAAATCTTTGCAAATCCTTCATCTCCATATAATGATTTTGACATAATGATATCATTTATTAGTGCATACATGTATAGATTTCAATGGAATTTACATCCTATGTTGGATATTACCTACTGGGATATTGCAAGTTAGCTATCATGATATACCGGTCATCGTGATGTACCAGTTATATCATGATGTACCTGTTATCATGATGTACCATCTATCATGATGAACCCGTTATCGTAAAGTAACAGATACCATGATGTACCTGTTATCATGATGTACAAGTAATCATGATGTACCAGTAATCATGATGTACAAGTGTTGTACAAGTAATCGCTATCATGATGAACCCGTTATCGTGAAGTAACAGATATCATGATGTACCTGTTATCATGATGTACCTGTTATCATAACCCGTTATCATGATGTACCAGTTATATTGAAGTAACAGATACCACGATGTACCTGTTATCATGATGTACAAGTAATCATGATGTACCTGTTATCATGATGTACCCGTTGTCATGATGTACAAGTTATCATGATGTACAAGTAATCATGATGTACAAGTAATCATGATGTACCAGTAATCATGATATAACAGCTATCAAAGATTACCATCTGCTATTAGAAAGTCAAATACCCTGGCCAAATTCAAGATGGACATCAAATCTCACCTCTTCACGTCTGCATTTTTAGGCTCTTTACAAAGACGTCATGTACAACCACCCTATATTTATTCATTTATGTGCACATTTCGATGACTATCTGCTTGCTTAATGTATAAAAGTTATTGTAAACCTTTGTTTTTGTTTCACAATTATAACTTATTCTATTATCCATATGTTGTGAAGCGCTTTAGAGTAATTTACAAATCATATCGGGCACTATATAAATGTTGTATAATATTATTATTATCATGATGTACCAATTATCGTAAAGTAACAGATACCATGATGTACCTGTTATCATGATGTACAAGTAATCATGATGTACCCGTTATCATGATGTACCAGTTATCATGATGTACCCGTTATCATGATGTACCCTTTATCATGATGTACCTGTTATCATGATGTACCTGTTATCATGATGTACCCGTTATCATGATGTACCTGTTATCATGAAGTAACAGATACCATGATGTACCCGTTATCATGATGTACCAGTTATCATGATGTACCCGTTATCATGATGTACCCTTTATCATGATGTACCAGTTATCATGATGTACCTGTTATCATGATGTACCCGTTATCATGATGTACCTGTTATCATGAAGTAACAGATACCATGATGTACCCGTTATCATGATGTACCAGTTATCATGATGTACCCGTTATCATGATGTACCCTTTATCATGATGTACCAGTTATCATGATGTACCATTTATCATGATGTACCCATTGTCATGATGTTCATGAAATCATGATGTACAATTAATCATGATGTACAAGTTATCATGATATACCAGTAATCATGATATATCAGTTATCATGATGTACCCTTTATCATGATGTACCTGTTATCATGTTGTACAAGTAATCATGATGCAGCTGTTATCATGATGTACCAGTTATCATGATGTACCCGTTATCATGATGTAACCTTTATCATGATGTACCAGTTATCATGATGTACCCATTATCATGATGTACCCGTTGTCATGATGTTCAAGTAATCATGATGTACAAGTAATCATGATGCACAAGTAATCATGATGTACAATTAGTAATCATGATATACCTGTTATCATGATGTACAAGTAATCATGATGTACCTGTTATCATGATGTACAAGTAATCATGATGTACAAGTTATCATGATGTACATGTTATCATGATGTACCCGTTATCATGATGTACCCGTTATCATAATGTACCAGTTATCGTGAAGTAACAGATGTCATGATGTACCCGTTGTCATGATGTACCCGTTATCATGATGTACCTGTTATCATGATGTACCAGTTATCGTGAAGTAACAGATGCCATGATGTACCCGTTATCATGATGTACCAGTTATCATGATGAACCCGTTGTCATGATGTACCAGTTATCATGATGTACCAGTTATCGTGAAGTAACAGATGCCATGATGTACCCGTTATCATGATGTACCAGTTATCATGATGAACCCATTGTCATGATGTTCAAGTAATCATGATGTACCATGCCATAATACCAGTCACCATGATGTATCCATTATCATGATGTACCAGTTATCGTGATGTACCCGTTATCATGATGTACCCATTATCATGATGAACCAGTTATAATGATGTTCTAGTTATCATGATATACCATAATACCAGTCATCATGAATTGATGTACCAGCTATCAGTATGTACCAATATCACGATGTTCCAGTTACCATGATATACCAATTAGCATGATGTACCACTACCAGTTATCATAATGAACCAGTTATCGTGAAGTAACAGATATCCTGATGTACCAGTTACTGTGATTAACCATTATAACTGATAGATCACAATAACCAGGCTCTAAATAATATAATGTACAGTACATAATTTAATCTTGCAAATCTCAAGTGCTTTACATTGTAGTATATAACTACAATCGCATACCTTTGTCCATTCTCCATTCATTACATGAGAACGAAGTTTGGCAGCAGCAGGATGCTCCAACATACATCCTGATTCAGAAATAAGTTGCTCAGCAGTTTGGCTGAAAAAAGGAAAACTGGAACTTAATATTTGCATTTTAAAATAAAAAGTACTGTGATGACAGAGTTGATAATATATATCCTTAACACTTTACTGTTTCAGTGAGTGGTTTGAACTATAAATTGTACATCCATGAAAGGTAGACCGACGTATTAGTAACAATGACATCAGCAATTATTCTGACCTGTCTATTAAAATGTTATCAACTGAACAGGTTGGGCACAACCCCACATATGGGTAAAAATCCTGCATACGGCTAACAGTTACCCATGTCAGTAATAATTTTATTACAGAAATGGGTAATAAAGTGAAATAAAAACACACAAAGTTCTTTTACACACTTTGAACAAAAAAGGGTGTCATTCTTTCAACATAATCAAATACAAAATACAATGAGGTACAATTGTGTACAAAAATATGTAAATTCAGTTGTCTAAATTTTTGTGAGTATGACGACATTGTATCACCTCCATTGCTTATAGTGTGTTGTCAAGTAGCTATAAATAGCACACATACAAAAATCATGCTCACCTGTCACATTTGCACTGGATAGTCCCATTGACTACACACTGAAGTCAATGGAGAACAAAGTCGGTGATATGGTTTGTCCTTTTCACAAAAAGTTAGACATCAGATTTGATAAATTTTTGTGCACAAATGTACTTCATTGCCTTATTTATTTGATTTAGTTGACAGAATGACGCCCTTTTTTGCTCCAAGTGTTTAAAAGAACTTTGCGTGTTTTTATTTCACTTTATTCATTTTCAGTAATAAAATTGTTACTTAAATGGGTAACTGTTACCCAAATGCAAGATTATTACCCAATACGTATGCGCCGTTGTGCCCAACCTGCTGAAGACGTTAAACTTTATTTTTTATGCAGATGTTCTGATACAGCCCAAATACCATGGTTACAGTTACTCTCTGCTGTTTCAATTTAATTAAATAATCAATTAATGAATTTGTTAATTCTTATGCAATCAATATACTGTGATAATTAATGAAAATATACAACATATGTATAATTGTAATTGTTTGAAGTTAAACTGGTGATCTTCATGATTATCTCATCAAGTAATGAGAAATGCTCTATCCATGCATGACATTCACTGAAGTAGGAATGCCCGACATACAGTAGGGCAACCGGGATATGTACACAAAGAAATCAGCTGATCCATTAACACATTTTTTATTTTTTTTGTTTTAATCCGAAATTCATCAACAGAATTTTCATTTCACCACGGAATTACTCAATATTGAAACACTACGACACAGATCTTAGCTCTCTGGCTTTTTATCTGTGTGACACGTTTCTGTAAATCCTGTTAGTAAACAAAGCAAAAGACAGACGGTTTTTACGCAGCCGTCTAAACTGAAAGAGCTCCTTACTTCAAACCAAGTCCTCTCAAATGCTGCACAATCAATCGGACGATATCTTGGTCAGTTTGTGACATTGATTTGGGAGGTACGGGCTTGTCTAATTCCCCATTTGTGAGAGAGGCACACGTTCCGTTTTGCTGGGAAGTTGTTGCTATCTCAGTCGCTCCATTGTGCTGGGGGCAGCCATTAGCCTGCATGTTAGTGGCAGAAAATCGCTGCTTTTTCCGCGGTGGGGGCGAAACTCCACCGTCTTCTGAACCTGACGAGGATGCCAGTATGTCTCGAATGAGTTCGTATGTGAATATTGTTGATTAAACCCATGCAAAACGGCCCACGACTGATCAAAACATAGGTCCTCTCTCACCTCACTTCGACGGTGACCAAATTTGTTTTGCTTGATGACGTCAGGATTCGTGAATGATGGGAAATTTTTCCAATTTCATCCACCCGGGAAATTTAACTTGTTGCACAGTCACCAACTTTATTAACGAGCGATATTTTGCCAAAGACTAACAAATTCATATATTTTTGTATCAATCGGCCACAAACAGTTCAGGTGGAATTGATAACCATGTCTTTTTTTCTGTAAAATAAAGTTGAAAGTATCTGCTGAAGGTTACAGAGGCTGACAACTGCACCACCTCAGCACCTGATCAGGCCCTAAATTAGAATCCTAATTGAAATCCTAATACAGTGGCGGATCCAGAGGGGTTTTTTGGGCTTCAGGAAACCCCCCCACCCTGAGAATTTTCTTTAAAAATCATATATTTTGACCATTTTCCTCAATTTTTTCCAACATGGAACCCCCCCCCCAGGAAANGCCTATTATCACGGAATTAGATTGCTATCTAAGTCCGTGCTTATATTTAAACTTTAAAGGATCTTTTCGACAAATACATGTGAACGTATGCTCTGCCAAATAAATACCATTGAAAACTGTTGTCTCTTNAGAAGAATCTAGATAGCATCATATTATCACGGAATTAGAATAGATTGCTATCTAAGTGCGTGAATTTAAAAAAATCCTTTTTGTTTTAAAACTTGTTTGCTTTCTCCAATATCACTTTATAATTTAATCTTGTTTGTTACAAGTAATTTCATCAGCTTAAAAAAAAATGTTATCAGCCCATAGCGTATATACACCTCTGAGAATTAAGTCAAAAAATTCCTGTATTAAACTTTTTTTCTTATATTGATTTTTGGAAAAAGGAGATAATGGCATAGTAGAAAAAGCTAAAATATATATGTCCGTGTGTTCGTTTTTGTGCTATGATCGGTCAAAGATACCAATTTAACACAATAGGTGACTTTAGGTGAATTTTCGGGTTTTGACCATTTGCAGAACAAATTCAAAATTAAACGCTTGATATAAAACATTCCTGTATTAAACTTTTTTTGGTATTCAATGAATCAAAAGAAAATGTGTTTCTCTTTCTAAAACAGCCACAAAAATGGGGGGTCGGTGTGCTTCTTTTTTTGTCCAATTATTATTTGTGTTATTTTTCACCTTTTTCGAGGTCAAAAATCAAAAGTGCTTCAGTTACCCTAATATGTAAAAAAAATACCAATAACATATAGCTGTCCACTTTCTTGCATATTATTTTAATCAAAGTGAACATTATAAAGTTGTACAGCAATATTGAACCTGCTACATTTAAAAATGGTGACACAATGACAATTTAAGTGATTAATCTAGTGTCAAAAAAGGTGAAATTTTGCCCTTTGTGAAGGGCAAAAAATTCACATAAATAAACTTTTTCAAAATGGCCGCCAAATTGGTCATTTTTTTCAAATTCTTGTAAAAATAATCTACACACAACAGACATCTAGTTTTTTGACATGTTTTTCAGATCTGTGTTTGCTATTAAACCTATCATAATTTGTTAAATATTACAAAAACCCGTTACACCAGATCAAAATGAGACTTGAACGTGACTGAAACCTCAGAAGAGTACATCCTTAAATATATACCATAAAGGAGACTCAGTACCTTACTTCTATGTCATAAACAAGTCCTAACAGTACTTTTGGGGGTATTTTTTGTCAGAGACGTATAAAGCGTGTAAGTATATAGGCCTATAGATATGTCTCTGGGTTTTTTTTACAAGGAGACAAAAGCCACACTTTTCTTTTTTTTCTTTTTTTCTTTTTCTTTTTTTTGGGGGGGGGGGGTGTCTTATCAATATCATATAGATCTATGTCATTGTTCTTTTGCCTTCTTTTGCCATATGTTATTTTCATAATAAATTTGTTGGGAGTAAGAAAACATCCTGGCGAAGTTCCAATGTTACAAGTTTAGACAAAGTCGCAGCGCGAAAGGATTGCTTCTTTTCTTCATCTTTTTCAAAAACATATATGTCTAGAGGATCTGTCATAAGTTTCCCTTCATATTAAGAGTTATGATACAAGTTTTGTATTTTTCATAGGCTCGCGAGAATATGAAAAATCCAAAACGAGTATCATAAATCTAATATAAAGGGAAACGAGTGACAGATTCTTTTTATCATATAATACAAAGTAAACTGTATAATTGTGATCTGAAACGAAAATATGTTAAAAGCATCTGCTTCACAATGATGTGACGTCACATTGATTGTTCCTATTCGCTTGTGACGTCATTTCCGGAGTGATATTACACACGTTACACAAACATAAATTATGTGATGGCTTTATGACACTGCACTACACGGTATTCATATGATTTAAGGATTAATTAACTTGAATATATTTTTCATGTTATGGAGATATAACACAAAAAAACGGAGTGTAATCTAAATAAAACGCGAATCGGTTTATGATGAGAGTTCACTCCAGTTTTTTGTGTTATATAGCTCCAAAACATAAAAGTCAATCCTTATAATTTAATCTACTATACACAATCCCTGTGGAAATCCACTCTTATTGATGAACTCTTTTCTCTTAGAAATTATTACGCCACTGTATCAGCCAATCAAAAGCGACGTTACAAACGGCAACGTCATTTTTTTTACGTTATGGGCTGTTGCAAACAAGATTGAATTATAAATATATATACGTAACCCCATAATACAGAGTTATTGCCCTTTGTCCATATTTTATAGTTTTGTCTGAAGCATAACTTCTTTGCTGTATCAACTATGTTTGCCAAGCTTAGTACACATGATGCATTTTGGCGAGAGCTATGTTTGGCATCCATTTTATATTGAATGTCCACATATGTATTGAGATATGGCCCTTCTTATCCTATGTTTGCCCACAGACTTAGATAATCTAATTCTGTGGTTTGCCTAAACTTTTTATCTTTAGTAGATAAGATTTATGCTCATTTTCTTTTGAATGACACTCTTCTTTTTAACACCTTCAAAATTAAAACAAAATGTTTCACTTGAAATACTATTTTTACACTCATAAAGTATTCTCCCCATTTTTTTCTTCTTCTGATCAGATTCAATATTTTATTGAATTTATTCCCTATAGTCAAAAGGTTATCACCAGGGCAGGGGCCCTGGATTTGAAAATCGTTAAAAAAAAAATACTTATCAATGGGGTTTCTCATTCATTGTTCCCCATTCCTTTGATTTGATCGTTTATGCATAATTCTTTAAAAATCAGTTTTTAATCAGTGTCATTTTTGTAATACTAATATTTTTTACTTTACACAGAAACACAGATATGCATATATAAATAAAATTTAATTTTGTGACGGTAAAAATGACAAAACACAAAAAAAAACACAAGAAGACTAATTACAAAGGCATTTGGCTGTTTCACAGTGCTTTAGGAGAAGGAAGTTTGTCATTCAATTTGTTATTATTGAAGGCCTCATAGTTCATTAGAGTACATGCATTGTTTGAAGATTTCAATAGAGCAAACATGATATCCCTTTTACACAAGCAACTAAGCTACATGTCTTACATCATGAACCAAGGCCTTCTGGTATTAGAGATGGATTTATGGAAGATTTTAGAACGTTTGACCCTTATGTACTTTTATAATAATTTTTACTAGGAAAATGTTTTCTTTTATTTCATGCCATGAGAGATAAAACCTTCAATGACCTCAAAATTCAACACATTTCACTCCTGTGTCCTTGAAAGTTGGTAATTACTATTCATTTAAACAAACTTAATTGATAGCTATTCACCACAGCAATATAGAAATCAAAATTTATGACTGTATATTTCATAATGGTTTATTCCAGTAAGTCGCATGGTTATTGTCATGGACCTAGAGTCCTTCTGGTATAGACAAGTTGTTTGAAGGTTGAATTTAATGTTCTTAGCCCCTGTGTCCTATGTGTCAAGATTATTTATTTAATAGCCTCCACTCTTGCAAGCTACAGACCAAATATTATAATGCGCTGCCTCACAGACCATTAAAAGTAATTGTATGAATATTTAAAATACTCTTTGTAAAAACAACTGAATATCTTCCCTTTTTAAATTGAGAAGATATTTGTTTCAGACTATTGACCTCTGTGACCTTGACAATTGGTTTTATTCATTTATATAAACAAACATGATAGCCATTCACACAAGCGACAGGTCAAATATGGTATCATTCTTTCTGAACATCATGGTTCATAAAAAGCATTTTTATATTGTTACCACAGGATAACTTGAATGTGGGTCATGGTGATTCAAGAAATATGGCAGCCATCACTTCAGCAAGGAAGATTTCAAATGTCTTGACCCTAGACTTTAAGGTTCTGACAGACTTCTTCTTCTTCTTCTTCTTTTCTTTTTCTTCTTCTCCTTCTTCTTCTTCTTCTTCTTCTTCTTCCAATTCTTGAGTGGGCATCCCAAGGATGGTTCAACACTCTGAGCGCATGCCGGTTGGCGGTTAAAAACCTCTTGGGCAGTATATACAATTAAAATTCTAGAGTACAAACTTATCCGGAGAAGGCCTTGTGACCTGCTGGAAGGCTGTCCAGCTTGGTCTTAAAGGACGCCGGGGTTGGGGTAGTCACCGTCTCAGGTGGGAGGCTGTTCCACTGCTGTGCTGTTCTGGGGAAGAAGGATTAATTGGAACATTCCTTATTTGCCTGTACTGCACGTAGCTTAGTAGATCTTCTTGTTCTTGTGTCAACACTTGAGGTATATTTATCAGCTGGGATATCCACCAGGTCATTCTGGATCTTGTACATCATGGTCAGCCGAGCTTTGGGTCGTCGTAGCTTCAGACTTTCCCATCCAAGTTCTTGAATGTTGTTGGTGACTGTGCCTGGTGTATATGTGTGGTACTCTACCGTGACAAACCTAGCTGCTGCTCTCTGTGTCTTCTCAATGGTGCTACTCAGGTTGGTTGTTGCTGGGTCCCATACTGTTGAAGCATACCCTAAAGTTGGTTGCACAATGGTTTGATAGGCAGCTTCCTTGACAGGCTTCTTACAATTCCGTAAGTTCCTCTTGATGATTTGATGTTGTTGACATGGTCATTCCACCGTAGGTCTTCACTTACGGTCACTCCGAGGTACTTGCTCTTCTCCTCCCTCTCAAGAATGTGGCCGTGAAGAGTATAGTTGGTGATTATAGGGCGCCATTTGTTGCCAATATGCAGTACACTTTTTCGGATGGAACGACATCTGCCAGATGTGCTCCCATCTTTCCAAGGTTGTCAAGACGACAGATGCAGCACCATAACATCAGTTCATAGGAAGTGACACTTTATCACTTTATGCCAAGTGAATCAAAAATGTGTTGAACTGTTCCCCAGAAGAGCATTCTTAGCATTTTCGAATAAAAATCACATAACAATTATATGCAGTAATATTTTATTGAAAAATTGGAATGAGTTTAAAGTCAATCAATGACATATATCAATGACAGGATGTTATAAAATAGGCAGTAATAGTAAAAAACTACATTTCTAAAAAAATGCAATTACTAGAGAATGAGTGGTGATGAACCCTACCAGATTTCAAAATGATGAACACACATGAGGGACAAGTTACATGAACAAGACCGTTTTGCTTAAAAAGGGAAATCACTCTGCAAATTAACAATTATTTGCATCGGTAACAACTATATTGCATACAGATAAACGTTAAGAATTACAATGAAACATATGCAGCACTCTCTTTTCCGGTTTTTAAACAATATCTTTATTATTAATATCCCAAGATATATTGCTAAACAACTTTATAACAGCAAAATCTCACAGGCAGAGGGTGACACACTGCCGTGACGTGGGTCGAACTCGCAACCCTTCGGTCATGAGCCCGGCGTCGTACCACTAGACTACCATGTCTCCTACTTTTACTGTATTCTTCACTTTTTAAAAACAGATAAGACACCCAGCATCCAGGTAACTCCCCCATACCTCCAGGCAAATCCAGACCAGACTTCGCTTCTTGGGTATAAATCTTGGCAAACTCTTCATTATTAGGTAATGCTAATCTAATGCTTCATATGGGAGGTGAATCCAACACAAATCACAGTCATAAGTGTAAGGTAGTATATACAAATGTATCAAAATGTCATATACACATTCATCCAATTAAGATTATCATATTAGCAAGTACACATACATGTACCAAACTCCACAAGACCACCACCACCACCACCGAGTAGTAAATGTCATGTCACAATAACCTTCCTGCTATATTAATAATGAGAGAGCACCTGTACTTTGACAATATATGACTGAAGTTTTCTACAACAATTTTTTTTCTTTCTATTTTTATGTTGGCTGTGAATGCCTGGAATTATGACAGTAAATATTAATATTTTCAGGCAGATAGATCTGACATCAGTTATATTTACATTACGTTCTGTTTAAGTTAACCCTAAGCTTTTCTATTTTATAGCATCCTTAATGAAAAGTGAAGGATTTTTAAGTATCGAAGTGTACAACTATTGACATTATTAGGCTCTATTTTGTCTGCAATCAAATACCAATACCACAGACTTAGATAACTAATCTAATTTCGTGCCAATACCTATAAACATTCTTCTCTATCATTAAAATTTAACAGTTACCCTTTAAAGGTAAAAGAATAAATCTACTGCAGGCCCACAGATTACTGAATCAACAGAATAGATTACCAATTTGCATATGTATTGAGATATCAGAGTCAAATTTTTCTTGTTACTTTTACAGCAAATATTCATTTATCTTTCATTGTAACGACAAAATGTTATAATATGACTAATAAGTAACAACCTAATTCAGGTCAATTAAATAATGAGACAATATCCAGAGAATGTTCTACATATGAGTACACTGTAACCTGTACTAACTATGACATACACATGAAGACAAATCTGGTCGATATTCCCAGTGATTTCCCCAGAAACCTGCACACAGAAATCCACCAGGTCCTTTCCATCCAAAGTCTGGCCCTGTCACCACATAGTCGGGCAGTAGATTGGAAAACTGTGAAGAAAACCATGAATCAGAGTTAACTATGAATAGCATGTCAATTGTGTATTTCAAAATATCACATATCAACTGTGTAAAACAGTGTTTGTGAAAGGTCAGACTTACTGGTGACCTTGTCATGGGAGGAATGGTAGGTGTGGCTAGAGACACTACATCCCTCAGACCCTCTATAGAGTTAGCTGACAGGAACATCACCAAGCCATCCTTCTGTGTCTTGTGAGGGGCAAGTGTCATCAGACCACTCCGAGGCTCAGCAAATTTACAATCCCCAAGTTTTATCACTGAATCTGCACAGAAAGACAGACTGTGTACAGAGATGTATAATACGTCTCTGCTGTGTATCACAGAAATTATCGTTTTTTTCTAAATTTGTTATTTTACTTTTTATTTTTTGTAATGTTATAACAAAGTAATCATCTTTTATCAACACTATGTATTTCAACCTATCCTTTACAGTGATATCACAACTGTAAGAACTGTTTTCCAGAGCAAGAAACAAAATAGTATGAAATTAAAACCAGAAATCAAATGAATAGGTAATGGGAAGGTAGATAAATGCCTTTTACCTGTTGAAGTTAGGTCAGGAAGCAATTCTAACGCTCCAAGTATGGTAGGTAACAGGCTTAAGATAATCAGGTTACTTTCATCTAGATAAAAAAAATCACATTAAATACATGTATATTTCCCATATTAGGTAGACCTTAAACTCTTTTGGCCCATACATAAAGGAAAACATTAAATTGTATACCAGGTAGACTGTTTATGTCCAAACACCATATCCTATCTCCGAAAATATAAGCTACTTCTATTCTAATAAATAGCCATTAACATCATCAAATTGATTAGGAAATGTCTTAATTAAGAATTACCAACTACTTTGTTTCATTTGGTCAGCTCCAGGTAAGTACAATGTTCAAAAAAGAACATTACATTTACTCATATGTGGTAATTGAATAGATTTAAAGATGAACCTACCTATGGTTTTGTCTGTGACATCACTTAGTCTCACTATGGGAGCGAATGTATCAGATGTTAGGAAGAACAGATTAGCGATGTAAACAGCCAGACTCTGGATCTCAACGCCATACTCAGAATCCATATCTGCAAGTCATCAACATCATGGGTTTTTATGCTGTATTAATCTAAATCCCAAATAAGAGTAAGGGCTTAGTCTTCATGTACATTTTACATTGACAATGCAAACAAAAACCTAAACTGTAGAGTACAGTGGGATGTAAGATTACAATGAATATACAATAAAATTACCATTACTGATATGAGGAGTCCAACTCCTGACCTCTTGATTAAACACCAGGGAACTTAGTCTACTGCACTACTGGAATTTTGTTCATACGTTTCAGCAAAATCATTTGAAATATTTTCAAGATGTTTTAACTCACTAAAATGGTCACAACTTAAAGTACTGGGTAGTCTTTTTATGAATATTGAGAAAATAGCAAAAGTTTATCAGGGAAATAACTTTTCAATGCCTGTACATATATGCATATATATATATATATATTTCTTTCAAGTATGCAACTGCAAGACAGAAAAATCCTGAAAAAATTGGAACTCTTCCTTATTGGAGATATTATAGAGAATGCTAAGACTCTAACCTTAAAACATTTGTCAACTCCCTAAGACATTACAATCCACCACAAAATGTAAATAGAATTAGAGACTGTATAATTACCTATAACAATAACGAATGGTCGCTCTGCTACTCGTCTTGCAGGTCCATAGGTCGTGGCCTTTCTCCCTTCCACATCACACTGTACCCAATCACCTGCAATACAGAATAGTGTAAATCATCAGTGCTTAGTTAACATATTCAGAAACTTTTACAAAATGATTGAAAGTTACTATAGTTCAGATGTTCTAATATATGAAATTATATCCTCAAAACAACTTTGAAATTCTATTCATTAGGTGAATTTGAATAAATATATTCAATGATTTTCACTGTTTGATTTAAATCATATGAAATGAACACAATAATGCAACTGTAAAGGAAGTGTTTCTGTTACAATTTCTCACCAAAATATCTACTTTTTCATTGTAGAATAGCAGTTCTTCTCCAAAATATATGTTACAGAAAATGTTTTGACAACCTTGCAGATGTACACATGAGCTGTCCTCACCTTTTTTATTACAAAAAAGCACACCATCAGTCTCAAACTTGTTTGTATCTTGAATGTCCACAACAGTGTCATCAATCTTTAAAAGAAAATAATCAGCACTGATTGGTAAATATATATTTTACCAGTATACCTTGTTAAAAATATTCTATTTTAAAATGTGCCAGATAGTCACCAAAGACAATTTGTCATTTTGACCTTCATAACCTTCACATCTTGCTAACACTGACCTTGAGCACTTTGTTTTTCCACTCCATCCTTCTTATCTTCGGTTCCATCATCAAAAAAGATCGAACATTGGTTGTCTTCAGCCAAAATTGGTCATTTTTTGTAAATCCCTGAAATGAAATAAAAAGAAAGTGAACTTTCTTAGATCTTCTGTTCTTATGATGAAAAGCCTTTAAAGTGGAAATTCTATGAAAAGAATGTTAATAATAAAATCAAGAGTCTATATTAATTCATTGTTCTTAGTCATCCTCATAAGAGATGAGTAGAATTAACAGTTGATATTGTGAGGATGGTTCTTGATATTTTCACACAGCAAACTGCTACACTGTAACAGTAAAGTTAATATTATAAACCCATAAAGATTGGTTTATAATACCTATGACTATTTCCACATTTTTTTTACAACTGATAAATATCCAGCAAAAATAAGTGACTGTCTTAACTCTATATCCTACCCAATCTGCTTGATGTCACTTTATTATTGAAAATACATTTTTGCAGTTATTGATGAGGAGAATCAATTGCGAATCAAAATAAAACCTTGCAAAACTTAATTCAAACACATTTAAACAAGGTTACCGCGAAGGGGTTCATTAAAGTACGCCCATCACACATTTAATGAGTAGCTGTTTGCACCATTGAAAGATATGAAATATTTGTGAGTAATTAAGTAGTTGAAGGAGAAATAATTCAACATACCTGGTAGATCAATGAGTGCAATACAACATTTTGGAATGGATGTAGTACTGTATTAATGAAACCAAGGGGAATAAGTCTATCAATTTTTGTCAGATAATTGTGATTACATTCTCACCTCTGATTCAGGGGGTATAACTCTGTAAATTACCGTTTGATAATGGTGGTTTTCCAACTAAGCTCTCATGAAAGCTCTCTTTTGAAAACCACTCAAGATATAGAGCGTACAATGTTTCAGCAATTGAATAAAGGGGCATTACTCCCTATACTACTGTCGCTTAACGACGGTTATCAAACTTCTTCGAGGTTTCAAGTCATTAACCTACTCCTGAAGTTATAAGTTAATCTTTTGAAAATTACTCAAGATATCAAACAGACACTGTTTCAGCAACTGATTAAAGGGGAATAACTCAGCAAATTAAAGTCTGATAATTAAGGAATTTAAGTGATCAAACTTGTCTGAGCTTTCATGGTAATCTATTTTCCTATGAAGTTTGAAGTTAATCTGTAGAAAAGTACTCGAGATACTGAGCAGACACTGTTCCAGCAATTGTTCAAAAGGGCATAACTCAATTACAGTCTGATAATGATGGTTATCGAACTCGTTCGAGCTCTTATCTTCCAATGAATATTGAATTTAATTTGTTGAAATTTCTCGAAATATCCAGCGGATACCGTGCATGCCCACCCAACATACTATGTCCCGACTTTCGCGGGCATATAAAAAATTAATGAGATGTTCTTCCCATCAATTCAAATGTCATTTGTACAATCAAGAATTTAAAATAAATGAAATTGTAATCAACAAAATTAACTGATACAAAGCATGTAGTCCAAACTAAAACTTAACATCACAACAATGCTACATCATAGGTCTCATTCTGTAATATATTATATACTATACTAGAATATTTTAATGTTTGAAGTTATTAACTCTTGAATGACTGCCCTCACTTCTATTGTACTGAGGCGAAGTGGTGCCCTCTGCTGGATGATCTGTAAACCATTGAGACCCTCCCCTAGGGCTGGGTTGTAGCAGGTGTAGATAAACTTTTCCTCCCTCTTCAATGTATATTTATTGTCCTTTGCACGGTCACAGCCCTCACTATCACAGCTGGCATCTGTCTGGGTAATACTATCTGTAAACTCCCTCAGTTGTCGGTCATTCACAACCCCGCCATCATTGGTTTCCCTGGAAGCGAAGAGGATTAATATGAACTGATGCGGCAAGCTATCAATGTATCTTTTCATACCTTTGAAATATATTTCATTAATCTTCTGCGCCCACTTATATATCCTGCTTTCCAAACACTAAAAGATATTCCATGTACATCTCATCTCTAGTACCAACTAACATACTTTGTCCCCAGTACCAACTGCATATCCTGTGTCCTGAATACCCACTCACATACCCTGTTTCCCCAGTACCCGCTGACATACCCTGTGTCCCATGTATCAACTGACATACCCTGTGTCCCCAGTACCCACTGACATACCCTGTGTCCCCAGTTTCAACTGACATCACCCTGTGTCCCTAGTACCTACTGACCTACCCTGTGTCCCTAGTACCTACTGACATACCCTGTGTTTCCAGTACCCACTGACATACCCTGTGTCCCCAGTACCCACTGACATACCCTGTGTCCCTAGTTCCCTCTGACATACCCTGTGTCCCCAGTACCCACTGACATACCATGTGTCCCCAGTACCCACTGACAAACCATGTGTCCCTAGTTCCCTACGACATACCATGTGTCCCCAGTACCCACTGACATACCCTGTGTCCCCAGTTTCAACTGACATCACCCTGTGTCCCTAGTACCTACTGACCTACCCTGTGTCCCTAGTACCTACTGACATACCCTGTGTCCCTAGTACCCACTGACATACCATGTGTCCCCATTACCCTCTGACATGCCATGTGTCCCCAGTACCTACTGACATACCATGTGTCCCCAGTACCCACTGACATACCATGTGCCCCCAGTACCCACTGACATACCATGTGTCCCCAGTACCCACTGACATGCCATGTGTCCCCAGTACCTACTGACATACCATGTGTCCCGAGTACCCACTGACATACCATGTGTCCCCAGTACCCACTGACATACCATGTTTCCCCAGTACCCACTTACATACCATGTGTCCCCAGTAACCACTGACATACCATGTTTCCCTAGTACCCACTGACATACCCTGTATCCCCAGTACCCACTGACATGCCATGCGTCCCCAGTACCCACTGCCATGCCATGTGTCCCCAGGACCTACTGACATACCATGGGTCTCGAGTACCCACTGACATACAATGTGTCCCCAGTATCCACTGCCATACCATGTGTCCCGAGGACCCACTGACATACCCTGTGTCCCCAGTACCCACTGACATCACCCTTTGTCCCCAGGACTCACTGCCATACCATGTGTCCCCAGTACCCACTGACATGCCATGTGTCCCCAGTACCCACTGACATACCATGTGTCCCCAGTACCCACTGACATACCATGTGTCCCCAGTACCCACTGACATACCATGTGTCCCCAGTACTCACTGACATACCATGTGTCCCCAGTACCCACTGACATGCCATGTGTCCCCAGTACCCACTGACATACCATGTGTCCCCAGTACCCACTGACATACCATGTGTCCCCAGTACCCACTGAAATACCATGTGTCCCCAGTACCCACTGACATACCATGTGTCCCACCACCAGTGTTCCTTGTCTGGCAGTTCTGTATAGTTGATCATGACTTGTATCTCGCTCAGTAGTCGGTACATCCTTCTCATGAAGAATGGGTGAACAGTGCGGTCATTTGCACCAATCCTGGCGAACACAGGGATGTCCTTCATGAAACACAAGGAAAGGTGTATGTCACTCTAAATGACTTGTAGTTCTTATGACAATTTATTTAATATTTGTGCCAAACTACCAACCAAAAAATACCAATCTGATATCTGCTACTTTGTACTATTGTCAACATAGAGTTCACAAGATTTTGTAAATGTATTCATTTAAAAGTGAGTGTTCAGATTAGACATTAAAACAACAATGTAAAAAGTGTGAGTACTGCATGGCAGAACAAAATACGCCTGTACCTTGCCTATTTGACTACTTTAAATCCATCTGATGTATTATTGTATCACCAAATGTATGAAAATATGGAAATGTAAAGAGATGTGACAGCAAAATGTGTACTGTATTACTCAGGAAAGTTGAAAACTATTCCTGGAATGAAGTGAAAGGAGAAGAGATACTGTAATTGACAACATATATTGAAGCTATATACATATTTCCTATTTCAAAATAAAATTATTTGCATAGGAATTGTCTCCCTTTGTACATATTTCAAACCAAGAAAATTGAAATTGAAATTGCCCCTTTTTGCCAATAATTGATTCATCTAACACCATTATAACCAAAAATATGTCTTGTGTTTATTAATTACAGGTAGATTTTGCTATTAAAAGAAGTATAAATGTTGACCAAGTCTTATCAGAAATCCTGTCATATTTGACAAAGTTATTGTGCAGAAACTATCAACCAATCAGAGCAGAGTATGCTTATAAATTATGTGTGATTTTTTTGCTCAACTTAGAACTTAGCATCAGTCTTTGTATAATGTACATGCATACCAATTTTCATCAAAATCAAACGATATTTAAGCAAGTAATCTGCGGAAACGCATGTTTGGAAATTGACCAAGGGAGCAAAGTATGCTATTAATTACCAGGGGTAGTTATGCAAGGATTTTGTTTACTTTGAACTAGGGGCTTAGACTTCGTATAGTGTACATGCATACCAAGTTTCATCAAAATCCAATGATATTTAAGCAAGCTATTTGGGGAAACCAAAGTGTGGACAGACAGACAAATGGACACTCCCAATACCATAATATGTCCCTTCATAATTTTTGACGGGCATATCAGAAATATTTTTTGTAGTGTTAAAGAATGATACTACTTGATGTATAATAAAACAATTTAGAGTTGAAGATAGTTAGCTCAAACCTATTTGAATGAAATAACCCTCAAAGTTAGCAAATTATCTTTTAATCAGGTAAGCTAATTACCTGTAAGTTGGTGACATGTCTATCAGCATCGTTCTCCGCTATACAGGCCTCCATCACAGATTTGGTGGCAGGATCAACATGACTTGTGGCTAAATCATGCCTGCAGTATAAACAGTAGATGTTAAAGCAACTACAATTTAACAACAACTTTTGATCAAGTAGTACATGCAATATAATAGATGTGATGACAGTTTTGTACAGAAACTGCCACCTAAAAAATGATCTGCTTATTACCGCTATGACTTTAAATTTAATATAATGGAATTTGAAACAAAATATGGTTTTAAAGACTAGGACAACTCATTAAGCCTGAAGATGTATTTCCAATGACGCCCCTGATTTTATCAACAAAGCATGTATCAGTATGATTCAGAAGCTTTCAATCCAAAGCAGACCTGAAGAAAAGGTTGCTGTCACCATATTCCTCCTTCTTGATCCATCCTGCAAGTGACAGCAACCCGAGGGCTCGGTCAGGGAAGTGTGTGGCTAGGTGCCATGCTCCATGTCCACCCATAGAGTGACCTAGAGGTAAACAGTACATACACATGTATTAGTACGCTGTATAACCAAAACATTCAGCAAATGACACCAATGGAAGAACTTGGTTAGGGAAGTTTGCGACTAGGTGCTGCATCTAAGGTCAACCCATAGAGTAGTCTAAAGGTTAACAAGTATATATTTATCCTGTTCATTAAGTTTTATCGACGGTAGGGATAACTGTAGCTACTTGCCAGCAAACAGTACCCTAGAGTTGTCTGCCTTTTCAGTGATCCATTCACAGGACTGAGTTAGCGATACCAGTCTGTCCAGAGCTGCTATAGCCGTGAGACTGCCAGGACCCTCCCAGTTGTGGGCACCATGTCTGTTTATACATAATACATGAACAATTACGTTCTAGAAATCAAGAATAAAAATATAGTACATATACCATTACTTTGTTAGCTCTTAGTATTTAAATAAAATCAAAGACATCATTATTTCCTACTTATGGAATTCAATAAAATGATAGAATACTTAGAGTTCAGCTGGTTATAAATATCAAAACTACAATGTCAAAAGTAACTACATGTACCAATTATTTTTTCGGAAGATTTTCTGCTACACTCACCTTGTTGGAGCCAGCAACCAACCATGTGGGATTCCAAATACATATTCTCCATTCCTCATCACCTTGTAGCTGTCAGCCTGGTTCTGTGGTGGAACAGTGGTGCCGTGTAGTGTGAGAAGGGTAGGACAGGCGGCACCTCCACAGCCACTAATAGGAGCTATGGCTGCTGCATGCTGCACAGATCCATCATGGTCTAAAAATGTAAAGAGGAAGGACTCTCCGGGCTTCCTACAGCGGAGATTGACCTTGAAGGGTATGGTCCCCATTGATGTGGTAATGGACAGGATCACATTTAAAGTGGTGCACCTTGTCAACACAATCCCGTTATCGGCAGTCTCCAATGAAAATAGGACCGACACAGTTTGACCTGGAGCAATATTAACAGGATGGAGCAAATGACTCCTCAGTACATGTCCTTCTGACTGGTCAGTCACAGATACCTTGGAAACCCGAACCCATTTAGAATGATGGTTATTTGTCATTGGAACAGCAACATGTTTACCAAATAGGTGACCATTTACAAGATCAGGAAGGAAGTGAGAAGGGAGAATTTCAAGGCTAGATTCAGGTATCTTTATGGAACACTTGAAAGTTGCAGACACTTTCGAGCGTAGGCGAATGTAGATTGTATGGACACCCTGCGACAAGTGTGTAGTGGTCCAGAACACATCCCTACGGTATACATCTCCTGTCATTGGTCTGCCATCAATATAAAATGTGTGGACATCCAAACACTGGAACACCACCAGCTGGTCTTTCTCATTCACAGCAAACTCCCCTACTACCCAACCCTGCCATTCAGTAATCCCGATGGAACTGAGGGAGTTTACCAAGTCATTCCAGTTTACTTGTGGGCTTATTTTAATGGTTTCACCAGCAACTGACTGCTTGAATGATTTCCATTTTATTTCTCCTCCAGGAACCAACTCAGAGAAAAATTTAATATTTTTGTTGTTCCTTTTTTTGGAAACTTCAAAAACACCACCAAACGGTTCCAGTGGATCACCATCAAGCTCCATTTTTCCTATGACAAATGGTCCAATAAAATCCCAGGAGGTAACAAATGGGCTGACCTTTCCAGACAGTTTTGATGCATGTTTGAAACAGGAGACCGCTTGAGATGTCTGACCTTTCCTCTGGTAAAGTGTACCAAGTGCAGACCACTGGAATCCATCATTTTCCTTGGCATCCAGTGCAACAAGTATGCATGATATTGCTTGGTCAGTCTGTGATAAATTTAGATATGTAAGATATGAATAAGGAAAACTTTTGTACATGAGTAAAGGTCATCAAATTAAATATTAAGAACATACAAATATTTCTCATTACAAAGGCAAAAAAAATGGAAATGCCTGGCAGTTTTGAAACTGATCCAATTCTTTTTTCACAGCTCAGCGAGAAACAGCTATGCTATACTTCACCACCAAAAGATCTTCAATACAAAATACATGATACATAGTAACAAAGCTTTCATTTAAAGTTGAAATGTATTAGATATATCTCTTCAAACACTTTACTTGCTTAAATTATAATGTCTCAATAAAATCATGATATAAATTTCAAATTTGATATTGTTGACAATTATGATAACCAGGTATTTTAGACAAAAAATGTGTCATTGTTGATAGGTCCAATGATGTGTGACACTATGACTAATACAGTTGTATACTGTACCTCCGCTGTCCACCTTAAACGGTTGATGCTGCTTGATGTTATCTTTTTTGGACAAGGTGCCGTAAACTTCTTCTTTTCTTTGTCTAAAAATTCTCTTACACCCTAAATAGGAAAACAAAAATCTAAATTCACTAAAATTAAATTAACACTGCACATATCCCTGTTATCTGTATTAATTTTGTGGACATTTTGGGTATAAAACTTTTTATTTTTTTAAAGATAGGACCATGCTTAAAATATGGTTGAATAATAGGATTATCAACAATAAATTCATTATGTGATTAGCTACTGATCACCCACTGGTATGTTGGACCTCTGGTTTCATGCATAAAATGTACCCCCTACCAAAAATATTTAGATACATTTTGTAACTACATTAAATGTGTCTCTCCTAAATAAAATAAAATCCCCTTAAAAAATCCATTATTTAGAAATAATCTAAAATAGTCAAAATATGAAAAGGTCGAAATAGGGGAATGCCAGCTACCCACCCCCCAGCCACACTTAATCCTAACCCTAAAATGTTCCTGTCTGGGAAAAGAATCAGACCTATTGATAATCGCTGAGGCACCCTGCATTTGAAATCTGCTATTTCTCAAGTGTCGCCATCCACATTTTAGAACCACTTATTGAGTTGTTGTTTTTTCAGAATGCTTGAAGCAGTGAAGAGTCCTGTATCTAGTCTCTAGTGGTCCAGTTTGGTGATGAACTTTGATGTTGGACCTAATCGAAGGCCCTTGAAAGTCCCATACAACAACCAAATAAACCTGGTCCTTGCTATACTGTTGATAGATCACTGTTGATGGCAAGTTGTGACTCACATGATCTGTGAGAGCAAAATATGTACTAGTCAAGTGTTCACAGACGGTATAGCAAGTATCATACTGATATTTTCAATACATTACAATATAATTGTATTACGGTGTTCTCTAGCAGTTCACAGCATACTGAGAAAAGAATTACTGGGTGAAATACTAAAAATTTTGTTCAACATAACAAAAATACTGGTCAACATGACATACAAAAATACATAACAGTTATATACATTCTCAGAAGAAAAAAAGAAAAAAAATTAACTACAACTCACTACACCACACCACTACACTACACCAGAGGTCCTATATCCTGCATGGACACACACTTGAAGTCGTTGACAGTGCTAAATACCTGGGAGTGACCATCAACAAAGATCTGACCTGGACGAAACATAACAACCAGACAACAGGTAAAGCCTCTAAGACCCTTGGCTTTCTACGAAGAAATCAGGGGAGATATATACCACCCTAGTTCGACCAACCCTAGAGTATGCATCTCCAGTATGGGATTCACATCACAAACATCAGGGAAATTGAACAAGTACAGAGTAGAGCGGCACGGTACTAGCTTCGTCTGTCAATAAACCTATACTATAATCGTATAGGTGTACATGTATTGACAGACGAGGCTAGTACCTGTAATACATGTATTGCCCTATCACTGACAAGTACTCTTGTAGATACACACAATGTTTCAGCTCACAGGAGTCTGAAATTTAGTCACAAATATGTTGACTAAATGTCAAGCACCTGTAACTTAGGCCAACCGCTTATACTTACGAAACTATCTTTCTTTTTCGATAATGAGATTTGAATAAATGCAGTCACAAAAAGGAGAGGAAAAATTGTGGTTTTCATCGTTTAGTTTTGCTTGGCTTGACATCAACTCTGTGATCAATATGCTCTTTCCAACCGGTCTGCCAAAATGTAAACAGCAGACCACATGTCAACTTCCTGTTTTGGCGGTGAATAGTGAAAAAACGACCAATATAAACAGAAAAAAATTGTTCGGTTACATGAAAGTTCCGTCATTACATAACGTAGAATATTAATAAATAATATTCTGAATCAAATACAACTTCAGTATTATAAGTAAAAGGCGTAAAGTAAGGCTACCGGCATTAGTCCTTCGGAACTTTAAACAGCAGGTAAAATGTTCATGTTGCACATAAAATGTCAAATATCTTTGATCATGCATACGCTTTAATGTCAAGGGCTCAGCAGTTAAGCATGTAAAGTACATTGAATATTGATCACCCGACGCTTCGCAGCCAATGGCAATGTGAAAAACTGATAAAAACACTGGTCTTTGGAATTTGGCCGGTTTCTCTGCTTGCCTGCACCGTCCAACAACATTCATTATGGAGGAACAGTCGAGAAACGTTTGGATCAAACAAGGTTCTGGTTTTATATTATATTTCACGTCTTGTTCATTGATTTGATGACGTCGTTCATCGTGAAATGATCATACACTAACGATATCATCAGATCATATATATGGTCATCATCATCGAATGCATAAGACCCCATATCTACTGAATCAAGGACATACCAGCATGCATTATTTAGGACACTCTATGTCATGGGCATGCATCCCTCATAAATGCAATATAAATAGTTTACCCAAACCCCAAAAAGAAACAACTGTCAAAATACCTTTATAACTTACAATAATGAATATGACAGCTTTAGGAGATTCTACATCAGGGCAAATATTGCCACATGGATTCCTTCCTTAGTTTGCAACAGGGGTCTAGTTTTAGAGCGAGTCTGCATGAGCTTTATTTAAATGTTTGTACATAGGTGCACACACAATGGGTGTCAGACGTTTCGCCCCAAAACCGTTACGCCCCAAACCAGTTCACCCCAAATTTGATTCATATCGCCCAAACCAGTTCGCCCCAAAAACTCCATAACGTCCCAAAAAACCATAGCCCCAAAAAACCATAACGCCCAACTAGTTTGCCCCCAAAAAATATAACGCCCCATTCCTAAAAAAAGGAGCTTGCTTATTTTCCCATTTATTTTGTCATTGTGTTTACCGTGCTTAAAGGGGAATAACTCTTGTTTTGTGTATACTACGGAAAGGTGGGCGCATCGAATATATGCATATTATTTAAGTTTTGCAAAGACGGAATAGTAAAAGAGATATGTTTCCTTTAACGTTCGTTTTCAGTTTATGTTTCCTTAAGATGTGACTTACGGAAATGTAGCATTGTGTACATTCTTTCATCATACACCGACGTGTTAGGCTTTAAAATAAACAACAAATCCATGATTTCATGTGCTATTATAAAGAACATATTTCTTTTAGGTATGTGTACATCTTGTCATCAAACTTTGATGCCTGTAGCTATTAAACAAACAGCAAAGCCATATATAACGACAATCTGTAGTAAATTGCTTAGATCAGATAGGCAATTATTTTCCTGGTTCCTGAACATTTTGTGTTGCTGCATTGATGGCAGGTGTTATTAGAATAACAACGTTAGGAAACTGTATCCACAAAAATATTAAGTGATGTATTGTGCATGATATATATCTTGTTATATTATGTTGTATCATTTGTTAATGTAACCTGTTGTTGTTGTAAGTAATTAATAATTAACTCTCTCAATGTATATGTATATTTGTACAATAATATTCAGGTATATGTAAAAGATAATGAGATTATTTCCACAAGTGCCGAAGGTAGCTAACGTATCATATCTATAATATCTATGTTAAGCATGCATTTATATATTTTAGATCATATATATGTTTAAGTAATTAGATTATTTCCACGCGAAATTATTCGAAACAAGAAATGATTAATTGATATTGACAAGGAAATAGTCACAGCCCTTAAATTGAAAGAGTTACCTCCCATTACCTGCCTTTTATAGTTCAATATAGGTTCGTAGCGATTGGGTCGATACAGAATTTTTGGGGCGAAACAGATTTTGGGGCGATATGGTTGTCATACTTGGGGCGAACTGAATTGAAAATAGGGGCGATGTGAAAAAATTTTGGGGCAAACTGGTTTGGGGCGAAATGTCTGTAATTCCACACAATCACGAGTTTGTTGACATCATTGTGTTCGTGAAGCAGCCTTATATAACAGGTGAAGTGTTAAAATTAAAAATGGCTTCCTTCTTTGCAGAATATGTGTATTAATAGTTTTTAATCAATTTCGAGAATAGGATGACCATTTTGATATTTATTTTCCTAACGTCCTTTAAATCTGATATATCAGAGCTATTGTACGTATACCAGGTATGTATTCAAAGAAAGTTAAACCTCTTGAATATTGAATGACCTCCCTTGGTGATCATACCTGACAATAACTGTTATCCCCAAGAGGTAGTTTTAGAAACGCCAGTCTCAACCAAATCCTTCGTTCCATTCTTTTCAATACACTGATGTAAGTCTGACAACACTGCATCAGAAGTCTTCTTATGACCTATACCTAGTCAATCAGTGCTGCCCACACAGTTTTTGGTATTGGAAAATGTACATGTAACCATACAGGAATGGAAAGAAAGGTCAGCTGATGTAACGCTATCAGATCTGATGCTCTAGTTTATTGTAGAAGACCAAAGGCTCTTGAATTTCTACTTTTTATCACTTTTCTGAACAAAATTTCAACTAAGTAGCCCTTCTTCCTTATTTGCAGTCAACTGGATGATATTTATATAATTTTAACACAAGAAGGGATTTAAATGTAAATTGATTGATTATGAGAAGTTCTTTTTACACAACCAATAAAAAATTCTATGGTTGTGTAAAAAGAACTTCTCATAATCCATACTTACCAACCTGAAGAAAATGTTTAGAAAAAATTGATTGATGGTTTCAGATGATCCAAAGCTGGTGTCCTCTAGACATAAGGACATATTTGAGGATATTCTAGAGGACCGCAGGCACTCGAGTGATGTCGGATGGTGCCTGCGTACAAGGGATGTCCCTACATACAAAAACAACAAAACCAGAACAATAGGCCAGATAAAGGAGCATGTCTTGGCCAGTGATCGTGTGAAATATGCTGTTGAACAAGTGAGACTTCCAGTTAACAAAACTAGTGTTGTTCCAATTAATCAGTGTCTGATCATGTTTCCTTTATAACAGAAAGCTTTTAAGAGTTATTGATAATATAGCAGACCTGTCAAATGATTTAATGTACAATTTCATTAATAAACATTTTACCATAAACTGCATAAAAATATAAAATGTATCAATATTTTTGTGATTTTCCAAATTTTTTAATGCTTTCTCTATTCATTTCCTGTTCTTCTTACGATTGAACAAATATGACATTTAAATTGAAAATCGAATAAAAATTATTATTGAGTTCCCTTATTATGAATCTTGTTTACAGGTCTGTATGGAAAGTGGACTGCCAACTGATGAGGTGTGGGGTCAAACCAAGGAAATCCTGGAGGAAATGTCACACAACCTTAAACTTGGTGCTATCAGGGGATTTGCTGTGTTCCTTGTTAAAGTTCTGAAGGCACTATTTAAAAGAATTTATGTCAATGAGGAAGGCATTCAAAAGGTACATAAACTTATCAGTAAAGCAGTTTACTAATGTTAAGCCACTGTACCATGATGTACATCTCTTTTCCATACAAACTTGTAAGATAATTTATGATTTTATTTATTCAAATATGGACTTACCAGGTAGTTAAATTAAAATTCAAAAGAATGCGTTGATTGTTATTAAATAGACCTGTATTATAAGGAAGATGTGAAATAAGGACAATAATGACAAAAATCACAGATATAATGCTTAAACCAACATACACTATACAGACGTTGATAACACTTGAGTAGATCTGTACAATAAGGAAAATGTATTAAAATAAAGGAGAGAACACAAATCACAGGTATGATGTTAAGGTAACATATAGCCTTAAATAAAAGAGTTCTATTACATTTTATTTCATATTTTCAGCATGGTACAACCACTGGTACAACATAAGTCATTTGAGAGATGTATATGTACATACTACCTGTCAGTCTTACCAGACAAACAAATAACTTGTCTTCATTTTTTGCAGGTCCGGGCAATGATTAAAGAGTACCCAATATTGCTGACTCCCAGTCATCGTAGCTACTTTGATTTCCTCCTCATGTCGTTTGTGTTTTATCACTATGATCTACCATTGCCTGTCATTGCTGCAGCCATGGGTAAGTATGGTACTGCTTGTAGGAACATCTTATTAATCTCTTTAACCTTTTACCAATTTCTCATGATGTTTATTTTAAGCAAATTCAAGGCTTGTTTCTTTTATTTTATTGGTTGATGTCATGGTTGATTGAATATCTTATTAATTGTTACAAAAACTAAGTTATATAATAATAAGTGTTGACACAAAGGATACAATTTAAAAAGTCATGTAGTTTAAATTTACAACCTGTAAAACAAATTATTGAAAGTTTGGAACAACTTCATTCTACTCTGATGCTTTCAGATTTCATGGGAATGAAATTCTTCGGATGGCTGTTGAGGAATTCAGGTGCCTTTTACATTCGGCGTAGTTTTGGTGATGACCAGCTGTACTGGGCTGTTTTCACAGAGTATGTACAGACACAGATATGTAACAGTGATCACCCGCTGGAATTCTACGTGGAGGGCACTCGCAGTAGGACAGCTAAATCATACTGTCCAAAGTTTGGTATGTCATCCAAAACTGAACCAGATGGTCTATTTCTTATAACATTTATAACTGCATGTCATATGCATGCTGTCATCTGACATCTGGACATTTCCTTTCCCAATATTGTTCTGACCAAAGGTCCTACATATTTTTCTATGTTCATATAAACTATAAAATGGCAGTAATATTTTTCCTCTGTACATCTTTCCTTTATAATGTTCATGTGTTTTACTATTTGTATGGACTTTGAACATGACATGATATAAATATCCTGACACCTTGTTTTCTATCCTTTATGTTTTTCTCTGTATCAGGAATGCTGTCAGCGTCACTAGAGCCATATTTCAAAGCCCACATTCCTGATATCATGGTCATTCCTGTCAGCATTAGCTATGACAAAATCCTAGAGGAGAAGCTCTATGCTTACGAATTACTTGGAGTCCCGAAACCCAAGGAGTCCACTTCAGTAAGTGTTTCCAAAAACAAAATGTTAACTTCTGTAGTTGTTCCATAAAACTGACCAGGTAACATGAGGACATGTTCCCAATCTAGAGGAGTTTAACTCAGTATCTGTTCTTAATATCTAGAAATTAACCTTCTTACGACCCTGACCATTCCTGAAAATATTTATCATTTAACTAAGTAAATATACATTAGATTCAGATAGGCCTTTCTTTTAGAAATGTTGTCAATGTGTTTGTAACAGAAAATAAGTAATCTTTCGTTTTGAATATACATGTATTATTTGTTGTTTTGTCTTTCTCCATGTCTTTGATGATGCCTAAAAATTTGACTTTTTTTGTCTATAGAAGGAACATAATCTGTTTGTATGTTCGTAATTAAATTAATTCAGTGGGTTTGATATAACAGACTGAAATCGCAAATAACCTACATTTGTTTTATGTTTAATAGGCATTGTTTAAAGCGAGAAACATATTGTCAGAAGACTTTGGAAATGTACACATACATTTTGGAGATCCCCTATCAATACGAGAATACTCAGTCGGCAAAGTAGACCGAAGCATCCACAACCTGGCACCACGGTAACTACTCTCCATCTGTTGGCAGATTTAGATAGACTGAACAGCTACCCTGTCACTTTCAGTTCTACTTGCATTTTCATATTTAAACCTTTCTAGGAAGGACACTATTGATAGATTTATATATAATGTCGTTTTTATTGACAAAAACACAACTGGAATTATAAACTTCACCTGTATTTTATCATAGTGCATTGCATTTATATTGATATCTTAGTGGGGTTTTTTATGCCAAGCTTCCTTATAATTTTTAAAAGGGGATTTTGAGAAGAACACTAGTTAATCATTGTTTATCATCTTACTATGAAAGGAAAATTAATTTTAGTAATTAAGTCATTCACAGTTCATTATTGCAGTAATTGGTAGATTTTTTTCTCAACTTTTTAAGAATATTACAGATTTAAAAAAAACACAAGCGTATTTGTGTTTGAACAGGTATATTGCCAGTTTGTCTGCACAAGAGACAGATCTACTGAAGAGCCTTGCCTATGATATTGTGTTACTTCACCTCAAACACATGGTTATCTCCCCTTGGTCTTTGACGGCAGCAGTGATGGTACAGAACAAGGAGGGCATATCAATGCGACAGCTTGTCCGAGAGGTGGAATGGCTCAAACGCCATGCCTTGAATCTGGGGGCATACATAGACTGGCCAGGTTAGTGAGATGTTATTACATAGACTTGCCAGGTTAGTGAGATGTTATTACCTAGACTGGCCAGGTTAGTGAAATGTTATTACATAGACTGGCCAGGTTAGTGAGATGTTATTACTTAGACTGGCCAGGTTAGTGAGATGTTATTACCTAGACTGCCCAGGTTAGTGAAATGTTATTACATAGACTGGCCACGTTAGTGAGATGTTATTACTTAGACTGGCCAGGATAGTGAGATGTTATTACCTAGACTGGCCAGGGTAGTGAAATGTTATTACATAGACTGGCCAGGTTGGTGACATGTTATTACCTGTTATAGAGCCGTGGGGCATACATAGCCTGGCCAGGTTAGTGAGATGTTATTACCTAGAATGGCCAGGTTAGTGAAATGTTATTACATAGCCTGGCCAGGTTAGTGAGATGTTATTACATAGTCTTGCCAGGTTAGTGAGATGTTATTACCTAGACCGGCCAGGTTAGTGAAATGTTATTACATAGCCTGGCCAGGTTAGTGAGATGTTATTACATAGTCTTGCCAGGTTAGTGAGATGTTATTACCGAGACTGGCCAGGTTAGTGAAATGTTATTACATAGCCTGGCCAGGTTAGTGAGATGTTATTACATAGTCTTGCCAGGTTAGTGAGATGTTATTACCTAGAATGGCCAGGTTAGTGAAATGTTATTACATAGCCTGGCCAGGTTAGTGAGATGTTATTACCTAGAATGGCCAGGTTAGTGAAATGTTATTACATAGACTGGCCAGGGTAGTGACATGTTATTACCTGTTATAGAGCCGAGGGGAATACATAGACTGGCCAGGTTAGTGAGATGTTATCACTTAGACTGGCCAGGTTAGTGAGATGTTATTACTTAGACTGGCCAGGATAGTGAGATGTTATTACCTAGACTGGCCAGGCTAGGGAAATGGTATTACATAGACTGGCCAGGGTAGTGACATGTTATTACATAGACTGGCCCGGTTAGTGACATGTTATTACCTGTTATATAGCCTTGGGGCATACATAGACTGGCCAGGGTAGTGACATGTTATTACCTGTTATAGAGCCATGGGGCATACATAGACTGACCAGGTTAGTGACATGTTATTACCTGTTATATAGCCTTGGGGCATACATAGACTGGCCAGGGTAGTGACATGTTATTACCTAGACCGGACAGGTTAGTGACATGTTATTACCTGTTATACAGCCTTGGGACATACGTAGACTGGGCAGGTTAGTGACATGTTATTACATAGACTGTCCAGGTTAGTGACCTGTTATTACGTAGACTGGCCAGGGTAGTGACATGTTATTACCTGTTATAGAGCCTGGGGGCATACATAGACTGGCCAGGTTAGTGAGATGTTATTACCTAGAATGGCCAGGTTAGTGAAATGTTATTACATAGCCTGGCCAGGTTAGTGAGATGTTATTACCTAGACCGGCCAGGTTAGTGAAATGTTATTACATAGCCTGGCCAGGTTAGTGAGATGTTATTACTTAGACTGGCCAGGGTAGTGAGATGTTATTACCTAGACTGGCCAGGCTAGGGAAATGGTATTACATAGACTGGCCAGGGTAGTGAGATGTTATTACTTAGACTGGCCAGGATAGTGAGATGTTATTACCTAGACTGGCCAGGGTAGTGAAATGTTATTACATAGACTGGCCACGTTAGTGAGATGTTATTACTTAGACTGGCCAGGATAGTGAGATGTTATTACCTAGACTGGCCAGGCTAGGGAAATGGTATTACATAGACTGGCCAGGGTAGTGACATGTTATTACCTAGACTGGACGGGGTAGTGACATGTTATTAACTGTTATAGAGCCGTGGGGCATACATAGACTGGACAGGTTAGTGACATGTTATTAACTGTTATAGAGCCGTGGGGCATACATAGACTGGACAGGTTAGTGACATGTTATTACATGTTATAGAGCCATGGGGCATACATAGAGTGGCCAGGTTAGTGACATGTTATTACCTAGACTGGGCAGGTTAGTGACATGTTATTACCTGTTATAGAGCCTGGAGACCTTCTCTTTGGGAGGGGCTGTATCTTTACACATTGGTCCAATTCCAAAAAATGTATATCTTCTAACAAAAGTTTACATAGTTAACAATGACATGATCAGAAGCCAGGGTCCAATGTGGTCAGTTTTATCTCCTGAAAAAGCTGGTTATGAATATATGCTTGTAGACATGTACCATGCTGACAACAACAGAGTGAGTTTGATTTCACACCTAAGATATTCTTGTCACCTTGAATTTACACAATTCATTGCAAGCAAGAAGCTATTATAGTATATAAGCCTAATGAAATGTTATTGATCACAGTCGAATAAAGATAAAAAAAATAAACAGGTTTAATGAGAGTTTACACACAAGAGGGTACCATAGGGAAAATTTGAAAACATACATCATATAATTATCTGCAGGTTTAAACCTAAAATAAATGACTCATCTTAAACAATTATCTAGATGTTTTGAAGATGTTATTAATTCAGAATGAATGTATTCCAAACAAGTTAAGTGACTGAAACATGACTAGTTTTACGCTTCGGCTAGGAAGACATTTTTATGTTAACAAAAATCAAACATGTTTGCACATGTACAGTTAGTTAGAAGTTCACCAGCAGCTGCTGATAAAATGTATAGCTATTCCATTAAGGATGTTTTCACTATTGAATTAGAATGCAAAAAAAACATTGGCTCTTGTCAATTTTGCTACACAAATTGTCCATGAGGAGTATCTAACTAAAAGATGGTTATCATGAAGTATTTTGTGACAAGGTTATTAAAGAAAATACTTCTCGAAATCGTCCAAAAAGTTGTTAAACAAAAGAAAATGACATGGAATTCCTTCAAAAACAGAGTCAAGTCTGGGACATATTTACAAATTTCAATTAAGTGCCTAGTTATCCACTGAATACGATACATGGAATGATAAATAAAATACTGATACTAATATGGTAATATTATTATGATTTTGTATTCTACAGGTAATGAATCATCTGACACTGTGGTGAGAAGTACGCTACAACTCCACAAGAATATTGTAGCCATCAACAAAGAGGATGTGATCGAGTTAATATCAATGGATGTTCCATCACATGTAAGTGAGGACCAATTGATGCAGTCAGCAGCCCAGCATCTGATGCTGTCCATCTACCGCAATCAACTGATGCACATCTTCGTCCGTGTAGCAATGGTATCCCTGACCATCAATGCCTGCACCCAGGACACTCTTCCCTTAGGTCAGTGTTATATCAAATTAGTTGCTGGTAAATTTTCTTTTCTGCAGCATTAAAATATTCATAACAGTTTTAAAGAAATGAAAAAGGGACGTGTGTGCTAGGGATGTATTTCAACTTGTTAATCCATATTTATGATGTATATCAACAATCAAAAGTATTAAACTAAAGAGTAATCATTCAAATCTTCTGAAAACATATTACTTTGTTTCTCCATGTTTTATTTTACAGATGACCTTTACAACAAATATGTGTTCCTGGAGCACCTTTTAAACAGAGACTTCATTTTCCATCCTGAACACACAAAGCTGGCAAGTACTCTCCCAATTAGGATATTCAAAACAAATTCCATACTCTACAAATTAAACAAATATTGTTTTTATTTTACATGACAGTTTAGCATGAAGCACTTACATGTACCATACTCAATTTCAAATAACATTTTAAAAGCAAATCTGACATGAAATATGTCAGCATGAACTGTTGTCAAATAATTTCCTATTCAGTTTTTATATTGTATCAAAATTGTCCTAATACATCACATTTGCTTGTAGGACTTTGAGCATTCCCTCCTTACCCTCACACACAACTGTGGTGTTGTAATCAAAGACGATTGCATCCTGATCAAATCCTCCACCAACAAGTACACTACATTCTTCAGCCAGATGTTTGAACCCTTCCTCCTTGGATACTGGGTATGTCTTTTTCTTTTGAGAAGATTTCTTTCTCTATTACCTTGTCAAAGATTTGAAGAGCTCACCCATCTTTCTACCAGTCCATCATTTAGACACAATCTTGTATTTAGTGGTGTTAAAATTTTATATCATTGCTTATAGATATGATTCAGAAATGTCTTTTAACAAACATGCATTAGTGTATTATTGCTGATCATATCAAATATTGTTGAAACAAATCTTATGCTTTCATCGTTATAGCTCAAATTTGTCATCATGCTACTTTCTAGCTTATTCAATAATGGCCAGTATCTTAATTTTTCTTTCGAAGCATTTATATGTTTTCTTACACTTTTTTTCAGATTATGTGTCGTTGCCTATTATCATCACACATTGACGTGCATGGTAAACCTAAGGCCAAGCCCCCCAAAGTGATCACTAAGGAGGCCCAGATGTTGAGCGCAAGGCTTTTGAGGGAAGGGGCTATTAAACACTTAGAAGTTCTCTCCCTTGACATCCTGAGCAACGGGCTCCATGCCCTCCACCACATGAACGCGGTGTCAAAGGAGAAGAGGTATACTGAGTAATGTTTGTAATTTACAAAACAACAATATTATCCAACGCTTTTCCCCAAATGAGTCCCTTTTAGTACACTGGAAGTAATTTACATTTTGTAATCATGTTCTCAGAAGAGTTACATGTAGCAATAAAAACATATCCTAACATTTAAAAACATAAAACAGTTAGTAGATGTTGAGAATCTCATTATTACTGAAGACTATAGATAACCATTAAAACATTTTGAAGTGGATTGTGTTAGAGAATCTTTTAGACTGTGGTGTATGTGCAGTAGCAGTTCTTACAAAACAAAAACCGTTCTGTTAATGTTTGATCTTGTATGTATATATTGAGTTAACCTAAGTATATATTATGTAATTAATGATGTAGTTATAAGTTCCCTTTGTACTTGACAGAGATGGGCAGGCCTATATGTACCCCAACGCCATTGTTCTCACCAACGTCTGTGAACAACTGGGTAAGTCAGGTTTAAAGGAGGGTCTACTTACATTAATCAGACAGTTAGTGAAGATATGTCTGATGTTTATCAAAACTAGATTTGAAATGATGCAGTCATTCCTTTTTTTAAAAAAATACAAACCCACTAAATTTTGTTTTCAATGTTTTTGATATGACTTACTAAGTACTACTTAATATGAACAAAATTATACTCTGACAGGAAAACATTCACACTTGCAGTGGGTATTTTTAATAAAAGCAACTGGAAAGAGATTTGTTATATACGCTGTATATTCATAATTGGAGTTATATAAACTTCACTTTATTTCAATTTGAAGAAAAAAACAATAATTTTATCTGATTGAAAAATGTCTACTTTTCTTTTGTAGAAAAATTCCTTGATGTTCCACAAATTCCCATGACAAGCATTCTGGTGGAATCTAAAACAGTGGTGATCAATGCTAAGTTATAGATGTATGAAGAGCCAGTTCCTCCTCCTAATAATGACAGATGATTCTTTGTATGGATGGCAAGGAATACATTAGAAATGTGATAGTTTTCTTAGACTCTGGTATCCAAGGACAAAGGCAGAGTGACAGACATGCGTTTCAGGAAAGTGTTCTGGGTCAAAGTAATGCTTAAGAAAAGGGTCAGAGTAATGCTTCAGAAAAGGGTCAGAGTAATGCTTCAGAAAGCACTTTTGATGATTTTTGGAAGTTAAGGTTATTTAACTGCAACAATTTTTTTTTTTTTTTTTTTTTTTTTTTTAAAGTATACATGTTCAGGTTGATTGAAAAAATCATAATAATAAGTTAACAACATATATCAGCTGACAACTGATAATGATGTAAGATCTTGTATTACATACTCATCAACTGGTAATGATGTAAGGTCTTGTATAACATACCCATCAACTGATAATGATGTAAGATCTTGTATTACATACTCATCAACTGGTAATGATGTAAGGTCTTTTATAACATACCCATCAACTGATAATGATATAAGATCTTATATTACATACTAATCAACGGGTAATGATGTAAGGTCTTGTATAACATACTCATCATTGATAATGATGTAAGATCTTGTATTGCATACTCATCAACTGGTAATGATGTAAGCTCTTTTATAACATACCCATCAACTGATAATGATATAAGATCTTGTATTACATACTCATCAACTGGTAATGATGTAAGGTCTTTTATAACATACTCATCATTTGATAATGATATAAGATCTTGTATTACATACTCATCAACGGGTAATGATGTAAGGTCTTTTATAACATACCCATCAACTGAAAATGATGTAAGTTCTTGTATTACATACTCATCAACTGATAATGATGTAAGATCTTGTATTACATACCCATCAACTGATAATGATGTAAGATCTTGTATTACAGACTCATCTCTTGATAATGATGTTACCAATTTTTTAAGAATACTCCTGTTCTGATCATGATTTAACCACATGTACCAGCTGTCAAATGGTAATGATGTTGCAATTTGTATCATCTGATAACTTTGTTGCTAAAGGAAAAAGTGGCCAGTGCAATTTAAATATGACTTCCTCCTCATTATATTGCTATTTTAACATATTCATGAGGGTGTGAAACCCTTCGTGGTATGATTAGGATTTGAAGTACACCTGTTTTTGTCTGTTTCAGGAAGATATGTTTGTTTTAGTGCCTATATTGATTGAATGTGACAGCAATTTGTAAAATTGTGTAAATGAGTCTGTTGAAATAGTGTGATCCTGAGTGTGTGTTATCTTGATTCATATGATAGCGAGTGTAGTGATCTTTCTAGGAATTAATTAATTTATGTTTCTTTGTCAAGTTGGAGCATTGTCATGATCAAAGATATAAATTGCTTTTCTGTCACTACAACGTATGAGTGTATATAACTGGGTATATGATACAATGTGGTACCATTGCAAAGTAATTATATTGTATATATTTATTTACAAACTTTCTAGTGCTTCGAATCGATGGGTCATTATTTCACTATTTTGTCCTTTAAGAATATCTTACCAGTGATAGAATTTTCATTTTATCTTGTATGCATGATTTTACACTTACTAAGTATGAGATAAAACATGTTTTTCATGATATTTCGAAAGAAAACTTGGAATGAAGTATGAGCTTTGTGTGAAAATAAGCCACTTGGAAATATATAAAGCACTACAGAGTTTTCATTATTATTTATATAGCCATAGATTAAAGGATATCTGCTATATTGAGTAAATAACATGCTACAGGAAACAAATTGGGAATACCTCATGATTAAGAATTAACATACATGTAAATCATTATTTGCCTAATAAATGTTTTCATGTATTAAAAGCAATTCTTTTACAATGTAATGTTTCGAGAAATTGACATTTATTTCTCCTGACCTTCACTGGTGTGTCTCAAGTTCTAGCTGGGAAAGATCAGCTTGTCGCCCCCAGGGGAGAGATAGCCTCATGCAGAATAGCATGTGCTAAATTGTGACTTAAAAATGAAGGGCAATTGTGACATCATAAAATGTGAATGGCATTATTCTTATGCTACATGTGCTTTTTCAGATGTGACTGAAATAATAGGTTGGGAGAAATCTACTTGACAGTATGAAAGAGAAATCTCCAACCCTAAGGGTGATTTTTCTTGATTTCTATCTTGAGGCTCTGCCAAGGGTAAGACAATAAAATAGTCACTGGAGGTTGATTAAGATTCCATTTATTGAAACTTTAAAAGAAATTTAATGATACTGGTGTGAATGCGTATCATTCTCAATATAACAAGTTTCACTTTGTAGCATAATAATATTTACATTCTAATTATCACATCTATGTAAACACTACAAAGTTATTAGTCCTATCTCAATTGGGAAGAAATGTTGATTTGTCCTTATAAGTAACTTTCACGTAATAGACATAACAACTCACAGAGCACCATATCTCTTGTGGTTTCTGTAGGATCAAGAACCTGTATGAGCCAGACCTTGTAAGAGTTATGCTTATTAAATACAATTTATGTTTATTAAACCTGTGTAATTCAGAGTTCTGTCTATTCTGAATAGGAAATCCATGTGGTGTTTGATTTAGACAGGTTTTACTGTGATATCTTTGTTTGTTTTTTATTTGGGAAAAGAAAAATCATTTTTTCCTCAGCTGTTTTTAGATATATAGGTAACAAGTCCCAAGAAAACAGTATATTTCATTCTTTTACATAAGGTATGTCTGAGATGTGAGTTGTGTGCATACTATGTATATGGTAACAGTTGTTGGTCACCTGTTTATCCAGGTGTGGTAGAAATATTCCATGATAAATCATTATATTGTTGGTCTATGATGCAATAAGTAATAATATATATTGCAATTTAATAAAAGTTTCCAAATTATGACATGAATAAAATGTTTAAAATGCTTGTTTGTTTTTATATTTTTACTATTTTTCCTTCTAAAGCTGTCTAAACAAGATGCACATGCCTATCAGTGGGGTTCCATTTCATCAACGTGAAAGAGAAAATATTTCACAGTGATTCCTACACTATAAAATGTATGTACACATTTGGTGAAAAGGTGTTGACTTGATTTGTTTAATGAAATGTATGGACTTGGATGATTGCATATAGTCTTCTAGCTTACATCAAACAAAGAACTCGATAAAGTTCAAACATAAAATATTCAGGATTGAATTCTTTTTAAATTTGTGTCCAAATCAAATCAAGACCATTGTGTCAAAAGTCCATATAGATTGTCAAGAGCATTAATATTGTTAGCTCACCTATTGTGAAGGACCATTGAGTGTACAGAGGTTCATCATCTGATGTTGGATGTCCATCTATTTTAGCTCGTGTAAACATTACAAAATGTCAATGATGGTACAGCCACAGTCGGTCATCCATATGTCATTTGTTTACTTTGAAAACTGGAAGACGCATATTTTGCCAGTAGGTACCTAGGATTGGATTGGTATACATTCTGCAAATACTCTTCTTATTTTCAAGGTTATATACAGATCTCAAATATGTTAAAAACTTCAAGAAACAATTTCTTAACTATCAGAAGGTCTAGAGTATTGATACTTGGTTATACCACAGAATAGGTTATCTAAGTCCGTGGTTATACTGTGTATATGTAGACCATCGGTGCAAATCCGTATTTTACAAATTGTCTAAAGGTCAAAGGTCAACTTTGAGCATTGTCCAGGGTCGAAGGATTTACATTGGCTATAATGGGTAAAACGAATTTTGTTCTTGAGTTCCATAAGGCACAGGGCCCTGATATTTAACAACTTACAAGTAGATACATGTATCTTGCATAGGGATCGAAATTGAAATTATATTATAACATTGCATTAAGTAATTTATTTCAATATTATAACCTTAATTCAGTTTAAACCAGCTTTCAAGGTTACAGAGGTCAAGTAAGTTAAATTTCATATTACTTCAACACCCATAAGACATAGTATTAATTGTTTATATTTTCCTGTAGATTGCTGGTAAATTAATAGGCTGTCAAATTTGTTGTAACTGTGAATGACCCAATTTCAATATAACAGGGACAGAATATTTTAAAATCTCCTTTTTCCATCCAAAGGCTTGTAGCTTACTGTAAATGAAGGACGAGTCTACCAACTTTGTTAAAAAAAAATGATATTATGGAGTTATTGTTGTTACAGCAAGAATAATGTTTGTTTCAATAAATATAAATACGACTTATAAGTCCAAGATGCTTGTTTTATATATTAGACATTCTGTTTCAATTTTGCATTTTTTTTAATATTTTGGTTTCTTTATCAAAATCATGAGTTTTTATTATTTCAACGGTTCCCGCTAGAAGTTATATTAAAATATTTGGTAGACTGCATCCACGTTCCCGTTAGTTACCTCCCTTTTTCTGCCTCTCATTCGTTGGAGATATAAAATTGAAAACGTGTAGTCGTGATTATACAAAATCTGAAATAAGATGAAATAGCGTTTTAGGAGACAATTTGTTATAACCCTTCAGCTATGGCATCAACAGCCGATGTTCAGACGTTAATGGAGATGGGGTTTACAAAAAACAATGCGTAAGTCGAGTTGAAATTATACAAATCAAAACTATTTACTGATCGAGCTACATATGTAGCCGAAGAAGTCATTACAATTCACTTATTTACCGATCTCCTTCCATAAATGCTTCCTGAAGTTAATAATTTATACATTGCTGATGTATATAAATGATATTTACAATACAATTTAGCTATACGTGAGAGTGATTAGCCTGTTGAGTGACGTAATATTCCTAAAAATAGCCCTACTTTCATTTTGGGTTTGATAAGAAAAATTTAACTAACAGGATCTCGTCTATTTCTCAATATCTTGGTATACTTACTGTATGGCTTTCAATAAGAGAAACAAAAACTAGTTACAGTTATTGTCATGCGTGATTATGATATATCAGGTCTCACGCTTCTCTGTATCAGTATGAAAAGTTTGGCAACTTACTTGCAGCCTCCTTGCCGAGCTAATACACTAGACTTTACCAATAAAAATAAAAAGGATGTGATCCATAAACAGCTGGAATGGAAGCTTTCACCTTCTTTACTTTACGGGGGCTCCATCAAAGCCCCCGTAAACTACCCTAGCTGTTTTTCCAACTGCAACAATCCATAATGCAGAAAATTATTGTCACCAGCATTATTCTAATTTGGAAAACCAGCAGATCCTTGTCTTTGGTCTAAATTTACAATGTTAGTAACAGTTAAAAGACGTGCTCATATTGTATGCGGTAATTGCTGTTTAAAAATAATTAAATCTCTACATTTATCTGCTTACTTCACCTAGCTTGCACAAATTAGTCCATTAGTGTGCTATTTAAATCATCATATTACATCCATCATCAGGATTTCATTTTAACAACTTCCACATTACCAGAAGACAATGTCATGTAGCCTGTAGCATAGGGTATTGGTTTTGTATACATTTTCTATAATCACTTTCTTGTTCAAGTGACAAATGTGTTAAAAAAAATCGAAAGACTACAGAAGCCTTTCAGCATTATAAATATTTATGCTATATATATATGTATATTTGTATGGGTAAAAGAAGTAATATAGACAGTAAAATCCCATATAACACTGGATCCTAATGGAGGTATGTCCGTAGGATACAAATCACTTAAAATAGTATATGGGGCAAAGAAGGATTTCCGACAGTGTGGTCCACACTGTTGGAATTACTTTGCCCCATATATATATATTTGTATATACATTAAGGTATTATTACCATTGAATAACAGGTAACAATACAGGCTCCTTGTGCCTTTTGTTGGTTATATGGTTCACAGTATAGTTTAAAACTAGTACAATGTAACCATGTAAGATTCCGAAGATCACCATATAAAATAAAAAATGTTTATTACTGATTTACAGGGAAAGGGCACTTGCAAAAACCAGTTACCAAGGAGTACAACTAGCCATGGATTGGTAAGTGGAGTCTCGTATACAATAACATTACCTCGAGCTCCCACCTGTATTATCTTAGAATGAGAGTGATACTCTGAAAAACCTGCAAGATACATGTATAGGGTTGTTACCATATTATACACACACAGATTCATACATTTGGAAAATAATGGAAGTAAACTTGTTGTAGTCTCATTAAATAATTCTTTTGCAGGTTATTTGCTCATGAAGATGATCCAGATATCAATGAACCCTTTGAAGCACCAAAAGGGAATGTACTAGGAGGTAAGTAATGGTTCAAGGTGTAGAGCCGTTTCTGTAGTTTAGGTTTGATTTGTTCTCTTTATCCCTTACCTGGGTACCGACCGGTATGCAGGGCGATTGAAGAAACAGTGAAAACTAACTATAAGAGTCAATCGCAACAGGTCCTGGATAAGTTGAGTTTTATTAGCTCACCTGGCCCGAAGTCCGTCGTCCGTCAATTTTTTCCTTTAAAACCCTACTAGTCCTGGTCTGGAGCATCATTGGCCAAAGGGTTCTCAGTTTTGGATTAACGGAGGGTATGGTCCCCCTAGGGGCAGAGGGGCGGGGCCAAATAGGGGGAAAATAGGTAAATCTTTAAAAATCTTCTTCTTCTCAACCAATCGAAGGATTTTGACCCAATTTGTCCTAAAGCATCTTTGGACAAAGGAGACTCAAGTTTGTATAAACAGAGGGTATGGCCCCTCTGGGGGCGGAGGGGCGAGGCCCAATAGGGGAAATAGAGGAATTTTTTTCTCCTGCTATACAAGTAAAGGGATTTAAAGCAAATGCAGTCTGAAGCATGATTAGGGACAAAAGAATCAAGTTTGTATAATCTGAGGTGTGTGGGCCCCCTTCTCGGGGCCGCTCGGTGGGGCCCCTTCGCGGAAATAGAGGAAAACATCAAAGATCCTTCTCCTTTTGTACCGATGAAGGGATTTTGACCAAATTTGGTCTGGAGCATCATTAGCCAAAGGGTTCTCAGTTTTGTATAAACGGAGGGTATGGTCCCCCTGGGGGCAGAGGGGCGGGGCCAAATAGGGGGAAAATAGGTAAATCTTTAAAAATCTTCTTCTCATTCAATAGAAGGATTTTGACCCAATTTGTGCTAGAGCATCTTTGGACAAAGGACACTCAAGTTTGTATATCCTAATTGTCTGGAGAATCTTGGGCAAAAGGGACTCAATTTTGTATAAACAGTGAGTGCCCCCCCCTTTAAACCTTTAAAATCCTTCTTCTACCATAGGGATTAAGGGATTTTATCCTAATTTAGTCTTGGGCATCCTTGGGCCAAGGGGACTCAATTGTGTATAAGCAGTGGGTGTGGTCTCCCAGGGGGCAGAAGGGCGGGGTCCAATAGGAGAAATAGAGGTTTAACCTTTAAAATCCTGCTTCGACCATCAGGATTAAGGGATTTTATCCTTATTTAGTCTGGAGCATCCTCGGGCCAAGGGGACTTAATTTTGTATAAACAGTGGGTATGACCCCCCTAGGGGCATAGGGGTGGGACTCTGTTTGAAGTTTGTTCTCGTTCTATCTCAAGTACTGGATGTATCTTTCTGAAATTTCATACGTGCTTACAGCACCTACCATGGAGTGCTATATCTTTACTTCATACCAATTATTTAAACATATTCAGGTGAGTGATACAGGCCCTCTGGGCCTCTTGTTCATTTTAATAATAAAGAAAAGTATCATTTTCTTATATAGATTGGCTCCTTACAAATAAAGTAGTTACCTGGTTGGTTGTCTATTTTGAGTCATACTCATAGGTCTGTTTTCTTGCAAATTGTACTTGTTCATCTTTATTTTCCTGTCTATGTGATCATATATAGATTAAATTTGATATCGCTGTATGAACGATACATTGGTTACATGTGCTCTATAATCATTTCCCAAATAATAGTGTTACCCATGTCACATTATGTTGCGTCCCATCTTGTCCTGTATAGGTCAACCATTACTATTTTTTCAACAGTTTCATCGTCATCGGTTTATCGACTTAAAACTATATTTATTTTACAACAATTATGTAACAAGTTAATTCTGACAGCTTATAGTAATCGCTCTTGTTTACATTGTTGGTCTGGATGTTAGCATGGTGGGGTGGGGGGGGGGGTATGTGGGAGACACCGGAGTACCCAGAGAAAACTCAAATGGTCAGGCAGGTGACCTCGTACCTTTTCACATCCAATCGGGGAATCAAACCCTTGCGGCCATGGTGAAAGGCAAGTGTGCTATCCACTGAACCACCCAACTTCAGGGACAAGGGGGCTTTCTTGCCTTACAAGCATTTCTAGTTCATAGCAGAATATAAAAAACTGTACCGCATGTATATTTTTTTTTCTTTTAAAAAATAATAATTTGACTCCTTTACACATTCATCATATTAGGTCTCCTTTATCACTATTTCTTGTCATTGGAATGTACACTGTATTACCTGTATTAAAATGTAATGTCATTATATATAGATATTCAAGAAGTATAGTACATACATTTGTCATTACAGCCTCTATTGTTGACACGCCTCAGACAGACAGCGTTGGTGAAGTAAACCTAGGTGGTGGCGGAGAGCCTGGAGTATCGGGAGAGACAGGAGAGGCTCCGTCACAGGCTAAGTCTCTCAAATGTGACGAGTACGTTAACCATCAACACAAACACAAGTTGAAATTGAATATGTCTCCATTTTGAATATACAGATGGAAATATTTCTTTAAAATGAAGATATATCCTGTCACACTTCATTCTTAAAAAATCATGCTTTTATGGTGTTCTTGTTATTTCTGGTGCCTTACAGATAAATCAAGGGGAGACAGGAAAGATAGATTTATGCAATATGCAGAATGCAAACTGACAGACTTTGATAAATTCTGTGGCAATATGATGATAAAAGACATTTAAAAACTGACAGTGCAAGTTAAAAAGCTTTCAATTTAGGTTTTTTTAACGGTTTGATAGGTAATGCACTTTTTACACCCAGGGAGACCAATACTTGTTACCAAGCAAGGACAAACTGAAATGTCGGCACTTCCTTAGGAACGATAGTTGGAAGAGATGGGGAAGATATCAAAACCAGAATAAAAATATTTTGAAAGAACATGTTTTTTTTAATCTCAATTGCAAGCTTTTTAACTTGCACAGTCAGCTTTAAGGTATCTTTATAGTAAAAAATATATAAATTATTTGACATGTTGTTATTATAACAATTCATGGTATCTCAAATTGATTATCTGTCAAGGATGAAATAAAATGTCAAAAAACATATTTTTCATAATTTTCATTACAAGGTGAATTTGTAATGAATTCAACATTGAACATTTAAAGTCAAGTAACACAACATACCTAACTATCTTAAAATGAACAATTCAGCACTGAGCAAATCAGTTCATTTTCACATAAAATTGCATCAAATAACAAACTAAAAGTTGTGTGAAATATTTGACATTATGACCAAATTAATATTCAGGCCTTATATAACGTAACTGAATACTTTGATTGAGCTGATGTTTATGTGTATCTTGAAGCTTGAGTAAGATTTTGAAAGAAGAAGAGAGGTACTTTAGTATCTGGTTATTTTAGATGTGGAAAGTTGCTCAAAGGAGAGATGGATGCCCAAGCACATGCAGCTAGAACACAACATTCTCAATTCTCAGAGTCAACAGATGAAATCAAACCATTGACGGCTGAGGAAAAGGCAGAGCAAATGCGAAAGTAAGCATTAATATGTCCTTTATATCACTAGTTTATTCCCAAATATAATGGCATAATTGTTATCTGTAATACATGAAATAAAAGGGGGGAAAAATGAAGACAAAATGTGTTCAAGTATTTGTATATTATTGTTTTTTAAATGTGGTCTAGACACAAAATAAAAATATCTAAATGCCAAGGATGTTGATATTTAGCCTGTGACATGCTGATGTTAAGGGTTACTAAGTTTGTTAAAAAATAATGACCTTCACTCATATTCGAGGTTACAGGGGTCAAATATGTTGAAATCTTTAAACAACTTCTAAATATCCAAAAGGCCTAGGATGATGATGTGCGGCCAGGTTCATGCTCAGATAAGAACCTTCGAAGATGGTTCTAATGAATGACCTTCACCCATATTCAAGGTCACAGGGGTCAAATATGTTTAAAACTTTTTTTAAACTTTATCTGCATAACCAAAAAGCATAAGGTGGCGATATTTTGTCAGTAGCATGCTCAGATGGAGAGCTTTCAATTTTGTTCATGTGAATGACCTTGACCCACTTTCAAGGTCGCATTGTCATATGTGTATAAATTAACATTTAAATTACCTAATCTCAATAAACAAATTTTATAAGGTGGCAAGTTGCATGTTGAGATGAAGGGCTATAGAGTTTGTTCAACTTAATGACATTGTCAGACTTTCACGGTCACATGGAGCCAAAATTGTTTAACTCTCTTTACACATTCTTTTGAATGACTTGCAGTCATAGATACTGATATTTTGCCTATAGCTTTATTTTAGTCCACTTTTAAGGTTACGAGTGTGATATTCATACCAGATGAGTGATGCAGGCCCATTGGGCCTCTTGTATCTAATTTATTGCAAAACCCTACCATTGTTTTGCTGATGTTTTGCTTATTGTTTAATAGAGGGTTTGAAAACATACACGACATTCTTTCCCTAAAAATATGGTAAAAATTGATAATGTTCAAGGAAACGTGTTACAAAATCTCCCTACTTAAAATCCAATTTCCCAACTTCAAAACCCAAATCTACCTACATTGTGTTCCAAAGTCATCACAGGATATGAATAAATTATAGAAACTGGAGTTATCTCCCATTTATCGAGTTATTTCACTTAGTTTAAAAACGGACCACTCCGAAACTACTGCACAAATTTAAAGGATACTTTAATTGGTTCACAATTCACTTACATCGAGGGATATTGATAAATTATTTAAATTGGTGCTACTTCCCCTTATGAAGGAGATGTGCCCCTTTGTTTAAGAATAAGTTTGCATTTAAGTGATACTTAATAGTGCACAGAGCCCTTATGTCAAGGTTATATAAAATAGTTGAAACAGAGTTACCTCCCAAATTCATGCAGTAATGCCCCTTTGTTTAAAAATGACCAGGAAAGAACTATTCCTACAGTTGTTGGCAGAAGCTGAAGGTATTAGTCTGCCATTCTGGCAACAGTTCTAGTTTTGACTGATTCTTTGCGAAGATGGAGTATCTTAATGCGCTATTCAATTATAGATTGCAGGAGAAAATTAAAATGAACAGACTGGAACGAGAAGAAAAAGAAAAACAGGAAGCCCTAGCAAGGGAGATACAGAGACGGCAGTCAGGAAAAATGATCGTTAATACGAAACAAAAGTAAGTTGCCATGTCTGTATTTTACACAATCCCATAAGAGAATCAGTCACACCAATAAATACACACCATCAAATAAAGTAAGAGGAGATGGTATGCTGGAATCACCCTGTCAGTTTGAAGACTGTAAATTGTGCTTATGAAACTTGATAAATGACTCCCCAAGGAGTGTGGACAATTCCTTACAAATTTGGGGTCGGGAGTGAAAGTCATAATGACCTGTTTTGTAAAAAAAAAATCATTTCTTGACACTTTAACATTCTTAGTTATACCTCAGAACTTCATAGGATGACTACAAATGGTGTTGGAAGAAATTATTTTTCATTTTCAGAATGGAATTGTATGATATGCATTTTAATCGACCATCACCTACTGATGGTAATTTGGATTATAATTTGATTGGTTTTAAATGCATCTTCTCATTTAGTAACAGATTTATTTGTATGAAGGAACACATGATATATCTTTTGCACAGATTCGAGGAGGCTGAGATAAAGAAGCTTGCAGAACAGCGACAGAGAGAGAAAAGAGACGATATGGAAGCAAGGTTTGTACCTTTCATTATGAGTGGCCAAATGTTCAGTTACATAGTCATCAGTTAGCTTTAATAGAGGAACCTTTCTTTTTTTCCCTTAATTAAAATAAAACCTGAAAAGGTGACCTGAGACAATTTCCAATATATTCAGTAGTATGCATGTTTTTGTTAGTGTTACTGCCTAATCACTGTCCAGCAAGCGATCATTTCCTAGTTGATTTCATTTTGATAGTGCACAGGTGTATATCTTGAAAAGGGTTGTAAATTAGTGCACATGTTCATTCTTGTTGAATTTCAGACGGAAAGTAAAAGAGGCAATAGAGCGTGACAAGGCCGAGAGAGCAGCAAAGGTAACTGTCACTGAGTAAATACATTGAGACTGAGCTAGGCATGTGTTTAATATGTGAATGAAATGTCATTCATTTGTTTAGCATAATATTAGATTGTGGCACATCACACTTAAACCTGCCTTCAAGACCACCTAATAAGATAACTTGTCTATTGGACCACCTGGGTATATTACCAACTTAAAGACTCCAGAAATTATATTTTGCCTTTAATAGTAACATTTAAATAAACATTGATTTTAGTTTTCTCTTGGTTTATTGGAATATTTGATAAATGTACACTGATGATTTCCAAATCTCACAGTAATAAAGATCTTAAACATGAAGTACTTGTATTATATTAACTCTATTTCATCAGAAAAACAAACCAGATGTTTCCCAGACTGCAGATCCGCAACCTAAACCTGCTGCACCTGTTGAGAAAAAGTCTTACACTGATTGTCAGCTCCAGGTAAGTACACATGTACTGATGTCGGTCACAGGTAACATGTTTAGTCTACACCAGCTCCAGGTAAATGCACATGTACTGTATGTCGGTCACCGGTAACAGTTTTAGTCTACACCACCTCCAGGTAAATACACCTGTACTGTATGTCGGTCACAGGGAACATTTTTAGTCTACACCAGGTCCAGGTAAATACACATGTACTGATGTCAGTCACAGGTTACATGTTTAGTCTACACCAGCTCCAGGTAAATACACATGTACTGTATGTCGGTCACAGGTAACATTTTTAGTCTACACCAGCTCCAGGTAAATACACATGTACTGTATGTCTGTCACAGATAACATTTTTAGTCTACACCAGCTCCAGGTAAATACACATGTACTGATGTGGGTCACAGGTTACATGTTTAGTCTACACCAGCTCCAGGTAAATAAATACACATGTATTTAATGTGTACCAGCTCTGGGTAGATACATCTGCTTTGAATATCAGTTACAATATATTCAAACCAGTGTCACCGCTGTGTGTATCAATCTACAAGAGACATCTGTGAGTTAAGACAGGTTGATCATGAAGTCAACAAACTTGTGCTGTCATAATGGAGACGATCAGTTGTGATGCTAGCTATTGACTGTTCCATAAACAAGAACAAAAACATAAGATACAGTGATTGAACAGCTGTGTACTTGTGCTATACCGGTCTTATGTTAATAAATCATGTTAATCAAGTTTACTATGTGATAACATTATATTGTTTTCAGGTAAGAGTTATAGGAAGACCATGATACTGATCGCTGCCCACCTTGTTTTCTGTTGTAGATTCGACTACCTGGAGGCGATACTATAAACCACACCTTTTCAGCCAAGGAGTCACTGGCAGCTGTGCGGCTATACATCCAGATGAACAAGCCAGAGTTTGGAGCTTTTAATTTACGCCAAAATTTTCCACCAAAAGTCTATCAACCAGAAGATTATGAAAAACCTTTAGATCAATTAGGTAACTATGTCAATCAAACTAAGGCAATGTTACTTCCTGGGTATGGTAGAAAGTGTTAAAAGATAAATGGAATTAAAAAAAAATCTTACCGTTATTATTTACAATTTTCTACCTACTTACCTACCTTTTATCTTGTTTTTTTCTTGTGCTGTTTTCAAACAAGATTTCATTTACAGTCAGATCTAGAGGCAATTAGTAAATACAACGATTTCCTGATTTATTCTATGTATGTTGTGTGATAACGGCTTTTTGCAATAATATTGTCTCGCATACATTTTTTGTTTTTTTTGTTTTCATTACAGGACTAGTACCAAGAGCTAATCTGCTCGTGGTGAAGAAGTAAAGCCGTGCTATGTGGCGACCATAAACCTATACATTTCCATATCGGCTCTCATTGAAGAAATGGCCGATACAATGCATCAAAGGACTCTTAGGCCTCTTTCAGTTGTATTGAAGATGACAGACATTGTATGTGCCATCTGTTACTTTCTGTGAAAGCTGTTTTAAATTTGGTTTTATATGCATTATGAAATTTCTTTATACAATCTGTATTTGTCACAAAATATAGTGCCAACTGACTCTCTATACTAGCAGTGTGCTGAACTAACTCACTTATCTTGTCCTATAGAGATACATTCATGTATGCCTGACATAGAGTGTTTGTTGAGGATTCATCATTCGTTTGGACGCCCATCTGTAGTGCTGTGATTGCATACCAATATTGTATTCAAGTGAAAATGTTTTATGTACTATTTATGAAATGCATCTTTCTTGAAAGTAAGTATATGCCTTACACACCTGGTATTTGTCAAATTAAAACAATTCTTGAAACAAATACTGAAATTTTTGTATTTAAGCCAATTCTAATGAAATGAATTAAATCAGAAGAAAGGTGTTGCTAAAATGAAATCTTATACAGAGTCAAGAATGTCCAGGCCCAATAAAGTAATTTGGAAATATCCTTGAGTCCCCATCATTGGATACCCACGGTTGATTTCGCATCAACTGGTGATGAGTGAGTAACGAAGCGAAATCAACCATGGGTATCCGAGGATGTTGTGTCCCAAGTGCTGTTATAAATAGAATCATGGAGACTTGGCTATCTTAATAAGTATTTTGATAATTCAGTTTTAGTGTAGATATTTATTTGTGAAAACTTAAGATGATTTTTGTAAGATAGAGTATCTGCTTAATATGTTAAATGTTTTCAACGTTGGATGGTACAGTTGCTGTTTTGAGTGAATGCGACTTCAAATTCACAGTTAGTACAATTATCAAGTCAAATTATAAAAATGGAAACATGTAATTGATATGTGGAATTTTTTCGTAGTGTTTCATTATGTTTGTTACACCTTCATTTCATCACTGTGATTCAGTTAATATGAGATTGGCAAACTTGCCACCCCGCAGTTTAAAGTGGGAATACATGTATGAAATACACAATTTTCCCAGGAGCTGCTATTGGTGTTGTTCAGTTCATGAAAAATGCTCTAACCAGCCTTCTTATGAGCATTATCACCTTGCACCTGAGTTCTTAGTTTAAACAGTATTTTGTTTTGTAAGCCAACACAATTGCTGATAGAGTCTGTAATAGCTACATTCCTGGTAACGATTGACTCTTTTTCTTCCACCTCTTAACCAAATGTTTGATAAATAGGACATATTCAATGCAAATGCAACGCTAAGGTAGCAGTTTACAGTAGCGTACAGTAGCCATGGGTAATATTTTTGTACGATGAACAACCCCTGTAATATTACATGTATCAAAAGTGTTAAAAAAATCGGCACTGAAATTGGTTTACACATGATGAAATGGACTATGTGGGCTTCATAAAAAAAAAAAAAATGGTTTGAGACTACAATTTTGGCCATTTACAAATCTGTGTCTGCACAACAAAAGCTAGCTTTTCATTTAGTTTATTTTTGTACTCAGCAAATGTGTAAATATTGTGAAAAATCCATCTGAACTACCTTTGCTAAAACGCGAGTATTTCTGTTTCCGAGTAAGTGATATTTAACTAAAGGTAGTTTTTATGCAGGGGTCAAAGTTTGGGTTAAAAATCATGTTTCAGTTTTGCATTTTTTGGTGTTTTTTTATATGGTAACTATTGTTTTCTCAAGTTCCAAATCAGGGGGAAACAATTCTTGAAAAAATATTCATTCTTAAATAAATATATATATATATGTAGGTGTGTTGTGCAGAATGAATCCACTATCTAACTTTATCTGAGACATGCCTTTTATTTTTCGGATCGTGCCATTTCTTCTGTACTCTGCTACCTAAATATCGCAAAATTTCTAGAAAATGTATGCTCAAACTAAGGCCATGTTTGGAAAGAGCAAAAAAGGTTACAAAGGTCACTAACAAGTAGAACCAAATTGTGTTGAACCATACACTTGTGTATGTGATGTTAACTCTTTCACCCTTAGGTAACTTTGGTAGAATCTACATTGATCTAGATTAGTCCATTATGGTCTACAGTGGTGAAAGGGTTAGTCAGCAATGCAAATCTTACTCTAATCTACTGTTTTAAATGTCAAGGTAAACTACGAGTGCTAATAAGGTCAAAGGTCAGCATGGGCTATATTGGGTAAAAGGCTCTTTAGTTCAACAAGTCTCAGAATCTGATATTTTGCATGTTAATACCTTGGATATAAAGTTTCCTCGCATAAATAACCTTGACATACTTTCAAATATGTTAAAAAATTCAAACAACATTGTTGAAATAAGCATATTGTAAAGAACCATGATGCTTTGGTATGGTATGCTACCTAGCTGTGCAAATATTTTTTATTTTAGCTCACCTGGCCCGAAGGCCCAGGGTCATAATATTTGGCCAATAGGTACCTGGGATGGAGTGCTATAAAGTTTCCTCATTAAAATGACCTTGACCTTCTTTCAAGGTCACAGGAGTCAAAAATGTTAAAAACTTCAGACAACGATATCCTTAAAAGCATTTGGTCTAAAGTCATGATACTTGGGTATGTTATGAAGACCAGCAGTGCGAATCTTTTTCTTATTAACAGTAATGAGGTCAAATGTCAACTTTAGGTGCTAGCCGGAGTCCAAGGTCAACCTGGGTTAAAAGCTTTAAAATTACAATTTTCAAATCTCAAACAACAATATCTGAAGCATTTAAGAGATTTCTTGTGTTCTAGTTACCAAATTTGGTCTGAAGTTACCTATTTCAGTTTCATGTAACAAAAGAAACATGTGAGTGATACATGGTGCGGCATCTGTTGTCTATCCGTCTGTACATCCGAATCCGTTCCTTTCAACAAATTCTTCTGAATGACTGAAAGACCTACAGTCATGCTATTTGTTTAATAGCTAATACTTGGTAAGAGCCTGACAGAGTTTGAGAATGAAAATGACCTTAACCTACTTTCAAGGTCACATATGTCAAACGACTTCTTCTGAAGAACTGAAAGGTATAGAATCTCATGTTTAGCTGGTAGCTCCTTGACCTACTTTCAATGTCATAAGGGTCAAATATGTCAAACACTTCAAACAACTTCTTCTTTAGTTGAAGGTCACAGGGGTCAAATATAACAAATAATTTCTTAATAACCAAGAGCCACAAAGTGATAATATTTTTGATTAAGAGTAACAAAGTCTGTTCAACTGAATGACTTTATTAAACTCTCAAGGTCACTGGGGTAAAATGTATTAAAATATTGTAACAGGTTGTTTTGAAACAGCATACGAAAGACGACAAACTTACACAGAAGGCTTACTTGATCAAGTCATTATCAATTTCTGAATCGCCAATAAACAGCATAGAACAAACATCTTTGATATAGATATTATCCTATAGTTTATTCAGATTTATTAAGTATATTTGACCTTGGTCCAATTTCAAGCTTTAAAGTGCGAGAATAATAGCAGGTGAGCGATGCAGGCCCACTTGGCCTCTCGTTCTTTAATATTGTGTGCAGGTCAATGGTCAACTTTAAGCACTGGCTGGAGTCAAATTTCAACAAGGGCTTTTATGTCGAAAAAGTTTTTAAACATTTTCTCGAGTTCAAAAAGGCCCAGGGTCGTGATATTTATGCAGAAGGTACCAGAGTTGTGAAAGTGTTATAGTTTCATATAATGAATCGGATCTATCAATGAAGACTTTAGTGAGAAACAAACACGAAACGTGAGGAGAAAAGATGAATGCATTTCGGTGTAACATGTACACTGGTAATATATTGATCATCCTCAATATCCAGGGGTTACACTCAATATTGCTCTCTACACCCCTGGAATATGTCATAGCAAAATTGAAAGCACAGAGATAGCTGTTTGATTTGTCTCAGGTAAAAAAAAAAAAAGGCCAATCACTAGGCTGATACCTATGTCCTTTGAAGATTACAAAGGAGAAACGCCTCACTTCTAAGCCTGTCAATTTTTTCCGTTATGTGACCGCAAGATTCTTTTGATGTAGTCTTCTTGTCTCATCAACAAGGTGGCACATACTGAGCCTTCAATTTTTCTATGACATATGATATTCCAGGGGTGCAGAGAGCGAAAGTGAGCGTAACCCCTGGATATCGAGGATGTACCGGTATATTGATGAACATTTAAATATAAATTCAATAGCATTTTATTGCATCACCTGATTTTTATGTATGCTGAACAACACTGATCTGTATCAACTATATATGACTATAGGCAATCAGTCACATTGGTATACGTCAAACAACGTGAGAATAATCATTAAATATTTACACAAAGGTGGTATCTTATCTGTTAAACTGACAAACTTAATTATAAATTATGTCAAGTCAATAAATATAAACAGAGTATTATGCATACAGTCTGGCATATATGTCCTCATTTGCATGAGCTAATACAGTTTCAAGAGTTTGATTGACACAGTTCAGAATTACAAATAATAAGTGTGTTTTGCATAAAACAAACAAGATTTAAAATTGTTCATCAGTCATGTTCTTCATTGATATTTAACATTTTTTGTGCGAACTATCCATTCCACACCATTTCCATCCTGGTCTACACGAAATGGGAACAGCAGTTGAAAAGGGATCTTCCAAATGGATCCAAATACTGAGCGGACATTTTCTAGAGATGTCCGTTGGTACCAAGGGATTCCTTTCCAAGCTTCGTAAGATGTCATACCAGCACAGGCTAGTATGAGCTGCCAACCCAGGAAGAATACGCCACCACAAAGACACATGAAGCAAAAGCAAGAATGAACAATTAGTAACAGTTCACCCAAGGAAATATACCCCATAAACATGTAAGCCAGTCCCACCATTGGAATGTACGCAAGTCCATCCCAGGACAAAATTGGAATGGTCTGTGTGGTGTAGGACAATTGTAGAAACAGGGAGTACAGGTTACCCCACACCATGTATATGCAAAACATGACAAAGAAGCGCTGATTGTAAAAGCCAACACATGAGTTGGTGAAGAAACAGTGGTGATCTCTCTTGAGTACACAGCGATTGCACAGGCGACAGTGATGGGATCTTGGTGGAGCATCAACCTGTGAACATAGTATGTAAGTATAAGCATTTATACATAATAACATGTACACCATTTACAATAGGTAAGGTGGTGATACCCTAACAGTATTCCTAAATGTACATGAGCTGTATATTACAGCTAGTAAAAACAACAATCCTAAAATTTCAAATACATCTACTACATACAACATCTCCAGAAGCAAGTGTGCTTTCCATACAACTTTCTCAGTTTCTTCAATACATCGGAGTTGTCTGGATTTCATTGGCAAATTAATGCAGAATTACCAGAACCCTGAGGTCCTATATGACAGTATATATATGTACATTACATACATACACGAAAACAGATATGTATATCACTTATGTATCGACAGAATGTGCCAATGGACAGAAAATTGGATGATGAAGCTGAATGTGGACAAATGCAAGCATAGAGGAAATTAGACAAAAAATCAAGTTATTCAACTACACGCTGACGCAATATGGAGACACCATCGAAATCACTAAGGTAAACAGTGAAAAAGATCTGGGAGTTAACATCGACGAAAAACTCATTTTTTCCATACACGTCCAAAAAGCAGCCAGTAAAGCAAACCAAACTGCAGGAATAGTATTTAGAAGTTTTACATATATATGAGCCCACCCATATTTGTAACACTCTACAAAGCTCTTATACGGCCCCACCTCGAATATGCTTCAACGATATGGTCACCCCTGTATACCAAGGACAAAATTACAATTGAAAAAGTCCAGCAAAGATCAACGAAAAGAGTACCAACATTAACTGACAAATCATACGCTGAACGTTTAAGAATACTCAGTCTACCAACCCTGGAATACAGGAGGGAGAGAGCAGACATGGTCAAAGTGTACAGAATCCTCAATAACATTGACAAACTTGATAAGGATAAGCTATTCCAACACTGCGAATACAGATCTACAAGGGGGCACACCAAGAAGCTGTTTACCGGTAAAAGGCCCTACAAAAAGGAGATCACAGGAAACTTCTTCAGCAATCGCAATATTAAACAGTGAAACTCATTGCCTGAGGAAGTGGTCTCAGCACCGAGCCTAAACTGCTTCAAGGAAAGACTAAACAAGTGCTGGAGAAATCACCCGAGGAAATTTAACCCATCATTTTGGTATTAAATTGCTACACTGCTATGATTAACTTAAGGAAATACTAAGTGGAAAAAGGTAAGTCGCGAGTGAGTGAAATAACAATGATGCATCACCACAAGCTTGAACTAGCTTTCAACGATGCTACATCAGCATTTCAGCAATTATATTTGTTGGGCTAATATGGGTAATAATATATGTAGTGATCATTTATGTGCAATGCAGGTGTCACTTCCCTTATAACCTACCTCCTGTGCGCAAACACACATGCAATTACATACATAACGGTACACAGATTAAGGCGCGTCCTTAAATTAGATGTTAACTGGACGTTAAACTCTCTAAAAACCATCATAAAAAGACTTGGACTTGAGCAAGTCTGTTAAATATATATAGAAACAGATATATGTATTCGTGATCAAATGCAGAGTTGAACTCCTAATACTGGAGTGTAATTAATTCATTGCTTGGTATGAATTGGTATTTGATCAATTATTGCTACCATACACTGGTGGGTTTTTTTTTTTTGTTTCAATGACAATTTACTCACTTGACATTTAGGACAGTTGATCCAGCCGGGTGGCGTCTCCGCGGTTCCGGGAAATTTTTCTTCCTTTATTTCGGATGTCACAAAATTATTTTGCCCGAAATACGTGCCCATCCAATTGATTGTACACTCAAATAAGGTGAACCAGACTAGGACTGTGTTTATTACCATGGACCAAGTGTCGCCCCAGTACAATTTTGGAACGAGAAAAAACTGACTCTCAAAAAACAAGGAAAATACCATTCCCCAGAAGAACATCTGTCCATATCGACTGGCATCTTTTTCGTCTGTTTGGAAATTGCGTTTGTGATAATGGTTTGTTAACTTTTCTTTCAGAGTATCTGCCTTTCTCTCTCTGAGTTCCATTTCGACCCAAGTCCAAATGCAAGCACATGCAAAGTGAAACCGGAAAGGAGTGTTACTGCGCAACCGTGTAAACACACACGATGTCGAACAGACGGGAGCGGTCATTGTTGCATACATTAAGATGTAAACGCATAGCAGTATCATATCAATAGCTATAATACATGTATGTATACGCGTGTTATACAGCATATAATATTTAAATTTCAGTTTTAAATATAATCTATTACATAAAGCACTAAGGGAAATATTTCTACTATCCTTCATTTAATACAATGAGCCGATCCCACTGTAAACAAGCATGACAAGAAAAAACACGTGGAAACTTGACATTTCGTCTGGTCCTGTTTCAAAGTAGAGTGAGATATACGGCACGCCAGTGTTCACAATGGATATTGTCAATTCCATATTTCATAAAATTATATAAAATATTTATTTTATGATCTAATTCCGCGGTAACAAATGTAAATCGACTTTTTGATGAGGCAAATTCGTGTACGTAACGTTCTAGTGCAGGCAAATTCGCCATGCACCCAAATTCGCCACCCTGTTACGAAAATGCCATATGACGTCATAATACATAAGATGTGACGTAAATAAGTTAACGTCACCATAGTTTTCAACACAGTTAAAACCTTCACATATTTTTACAGGAAGAGGTATAATAAGAAGGGCCGAAAAAGTTATATTATTAATCAAAACGGTTAAGAAATATCTTAAAATTGTGACACAACGAATCCTAAAAATTTGGTCTGTGCGACCACGGAATTAGATTATCTAAGTCCGTGGGACGACGGACATCTCGTTAACTAAACTCATTAATCTGAGGCCCGTTGGTAGTTTTTTAGTTTAAATTCATTACATATGCACATTGACAAAACCCATTGAATGGTCGACTGAGCCGTCAATGCAAGTAAATTGTTTTTCTACAAGTGTACTTTTAGGTATATACAATGTACTGAAGATCCAATGCTTGTTTATTGAAATGACGCTCGGAAGGATTTGATTATTCATTTTCCATTTTCACTTATGATGCCAATGCGTATTTAGCGGAATACAATCAAGTCCCAGTATCTTTTTAAAAGTATTGTTTGCGTCTACAATTCAACCATCTTACAACACTTAAATCAAAATACCATCCCGAAAAGAATTTGTTATCGGCCTGGGGGTACTGCTGTACAATCACATGCTGATTGTACGTAGAGACCGACAGTTACCAAAGACTGATTTTTATATGAAAAGGTAAGCACATTTACAACACCTGTCCGGTGTAAGTAATTAAGACCAAAAATTGTTTTACTTTGTCAGATGTTTCCCGTTGACGTGCAAGACGACCGGATAGTACATGCATGTGACAAATTATCCAAAAATATAGAACTTCATTATTTCTGAGATTGTGACAGAACTAATTTCCTTGCCGAGCGGAGATGTAATACTTTATTATTTCAAGCACTGCCGAGCGTAGAAAGCAAGATTTTTTCGGACATTATTTCCATTGTCAAACAGATCGAGTGAGGCATAAAATAGTTTTCTGAGTTTGCGGTATTATTCCAGGTTCTATTTTATAACATAGTGTATTTATATTTTGTGATTGCCGAGCGCTATTGGTAAGATGTAGGTTTTTGGTTAAAATGTTGATGTTTATGTCTTGCCCTTCATGTGCTCGTAGTTTAGGAGAGCATTTTAGCTTTATTTTGTCATAAATATGAATTATGATTTAACTATTTGTCTTTTATTGTGAATTTGTACGGCTACATATGTACAAGGGCAACACCTAATGAAAAGGATATACATGCTAGGCTTTTATGCTGACATTGGTTATTATTCACCTGATAAAGTGATGCTAAGGAGGGTGCTTTATTGTCTTTAAATTTTTTGAAATTTCTGTTTTTTTAATTGGTATAATCACGGAATTAGATTAGATGTTATCTAAGTCCGTGGTATAATCATGAAACCACCGGTGAAAATACAGGTTTATCTATCATGAAATGGACTCAACCTTTGAAAAAACACTTTACCTGTATACCTAATTCCAACAGATAGTTGATCACCCCACCGTGACATTAGAACAATAAGAGGATTAATCCCCTATTGTTAAGAGTATAAGTATAGTGGACTCCTTGTTTGGGCAACACCCTTAGGCATATATAAATATTCAAACTGCTGGCAAGGGGAAACCATAGAAAATCATGGTTCAAGGGATGGTTGATATTAGAAGGAAATCCCATATGAAATAGGGGGAAATCTTCAAAAACCTTAGTCCATATTATTTTTGGACACAGAAAAACGGGTGTTGCCCGGGCAACTAGGGCAACACCCCTGAGTCCGCCACTGGCGATCGTTGCGGAAAGCCCTGGACCCTCTCATCCGGACCCGATGCAAAATATGATATTGGGCAGCGATTTGGAAGTTTATATTTGTGCAGGACTGAGTCTTTATTGTGTATCATATAAGTTTCTCGGGCAAGTTTTTTCCAATGAGACAGTATTGGATTATCATACTCAATACGCACTTGTCTGCTATGAGGTGGAGTCATTTATATGAAGTGTAAACAATGTGCTGGACCATTTTTTCTTATTTTAGGGGCCAAAAACAACTTAATTGGACATGGTTGAAGTTTCGGGTCAAGCTTGAGGTTAAAGTTTCTGGGCACAAGTCTTTTTGTGAAGTGTTGGATCACCACCATCAATAGGCTGTTGTCTATTATAAGGTTGAAGTATTTATATGGAGTGTAAGCAATGTCCTGAACCATATATTTGGGCAAGTTTTTTTGCTAATTGTTGGATCACCACCATCAATAGGCTGTTGTCTATTATAAGGTTGGAGTATTTATATGGAGTGTTAGCAATGCTCTGAGTGATGTTTTCATAATTTTAGGGGCCAAAACTGGTTAGTTGGAATTGGTTAAAGTTTTGGGGCAAGGTTTTTTATCCCGTGTTGGGTTGGTCACTAATCGCTAAGAACGTGACGATTGATAAACTGGTAATTAATTGGAGATAACTCTTTTTGTGTTAGAGCTGTAATTTTCTGCTGATATTGATCAGAGACCTCAAGTAAAGGTCATGCAGTCCCACCTGTTCAAGGGCCCACGTGACCCTGATTGAAGTTTGCGTTCTATTTATAGAACCACACGCTGGATATACCAACTTGTAATAGAAATGAAAAGTTTAGACAATATCTATTTATGAAAAATGAACAAACATTTTTTGGAATTGATAGTATAGTATAAAAGTACATCGGTATTTTATCTAAAAAGGGTGTCCCGATTTGGGTACAGTGATTTTAGATAGCTAATCTAATTCTATGATAATATATATATATATGGTAGGAGTGGAAACATGCACGGTCAGACCACAGGGGTTCGTTACAAATGTCTGAAATGCACATATATGCTATACCGATATTGGTCACAGCACACATAAACAAATGTCTATTTTTCTTTCTGGAATCACACTACCTATACCTTATATATGTTTAATAATGTTTCTGTTTAACAATGTCATATATGTGCATGCTTGTTATGTTTTATATAATGCGACCTCCGTTTTTATTTATAAATTATAGCCTTCCATAGGTTTGTGTTGCCTTGTTTAACCATGTAGCGACTTTTAAATTAAATTGACTTGACTTGACTTGACTTGTCTGAAATACAATTGTGCTAACATTATATGCTGATATACGTATAGATACATTGATTTATTCTGACAAAATTAGGATTTTACATTCCTTTGACAATCATCTCTGAAATAAATAAAAAAATAAAAAAAAATAAAAACATTTTAAAATAAAAACATATTTCAAAAGTTGCGACGTTTACATTTAGATTTATTATTTTGAAAACTGTATCATCTAATTTATATTCAAATTGTTAAACTGTGCTTGAGGTCACAACATTTGACGGAAGATTTATCCGTAAATCAACAGTTCTCTGTGAAAACGATTTTTTTCTGATATTTGATCTTGAATTCGATTCGTAAATTTTATAGTTGTGTCCACGGGTAAATGAACGTTCCCTGCTATTAAATATGTCGGATACTTCATGGTCCTATTTCCCGAACAATATTTTGTAAACCTTTATCATGTCGCCACGTGATGATTGTATTTCAGTTCAAGATTTTTCCAATGCGGGAGTATCAAGATTAATTTCAAAGTCAAGTTAATCGTTAGAGATGTAATAACATAATCGGGGAGACTGTTCCAAAATTTCCGAATATCACGCTTACAATGGGTTTTTTCCTGATTTTCTGTGCATGACCTCATGTTTGTTGTTCATTATTTCAAAAACATTCCTTTTCTGATCCCGTGATTTACTCATATGGAGTTGCATCTTCATGCACGAATACATTGTCAACTTATCATTTACAGCTGTAGTTTGATATATTAGAGAAAACATACGGCGTCCCGTTAAATATGACAGTATGAAAAACAATAATTCATATCAGAATAATCAGGGACGTATATATACTGTCCCTGGAATAATGTTCACGGTCTACAGCTCAGTTTATCTATCTTTGTCGAGTTATCTCCCATGACGGAAGTTTTTACGAAAACGTTCAGCGTGCGTAGAAAGAAGCCATGTTGAAAATTTGAGCGCCACACAAATCACAAAGAAAAATCAAAATTATTGAAAACATGTTGCCAGTCGGTAAGTCAATATGTACATTGGACGAGGATGATATGTGTGACCTTGATGACTTTGAATCTTCGTCTTCGAACATAGACTTGTTCGAAGGTGAAGAAACTAGCTCGTTTGATTTATTTGACGGTCTGTTGGAAAGAGAAACGGACACAAAAGAAATCAAACCAAAAAACTCTAACGATAAGAAGCGCTCAGTCGTACGTGTTTATCCTAATGGCGACACCCAAGAAAAACAGCTAAATTTTGCAAGTATTAGAACATTAGAAGAAAAAGAATTAATTGATTACTTGGGTAATGGAAATCGAGGACGTCTGATTTCCCGGTCCAGTAACGTTACTTGCAAGAATTCGCGACGTTCGAACACGACAAACGGGAAACGCTCAAGTTCGAATGACAGTGTGAAATCAAGCTCACCAGTGGGTTTAGAATCTCGTGACGGCGCATGCATGACCAAGAGTGCTGTTGCAGCTCGCGAAAACCGCAAAAAGAAAAAGAAATACACAGAAGAACTAGAAACAACAGTTGATATACTGAAGACAGAAAATACAGGTCTCAAAACTAGAAACAATATGTTACAAACGTCATTGGATCAGCTGAAAACAGAAGTTCAATATTTGAAAAGCGTGATAGCTAACCAAACAACGTTGGCACACTTGATTGGCAATATACAAAATACACCAGGTGTTAAATTCCAGACTTCATTAACAGTTGATAGATATGACAAAGAAAATATTAAGGACATAAATGAAAACACAGTTGATAAGTCTGTAAGTGTACCAGTAGCAACAAAAAAACGCAAGGTTGAAGATGCACATGTCCCTACAATGCAAATGAATACAAGGTATGGGAAACTCAAAAGGGGTACCAGTACTACTTCAAAAGAAATAAAACCAGAAAAGATGGATGACCAATGTGATTCATCACCTTCATCAACATTAGAACAAAATTCCAATGAAATGCCGGGCCATGGACCAGCTGGTATATGTCTCCATGTTTCTAATGGATCTGTGTCTTTGGAATTCTGTGCAAATTGTGCTTCCAGTGCTGCTCATGCCAAGGCTATCACCTGTGACCATTCCTATGGAAAGGTTCAGGGAGAAGGGTGAAATAATATTGTGAAAATGGTCGGTAATTTCATTGATAATCAGTGAAAATTAAGAAAAGTACTTAAGCTTTTAAGTTTCATGTAAAATGAAAAGTCTTTAATATGAAGGTTATGTAGCCTAATGAATGACATGATTATTTGATAGGAAAGAATAGAATATTCATGAAAAGAATGAAGAACATGATACCAATCAGATGTGTAGATAGATCCAGCAGAACTTTCGTTCAAAGGAGATCACTAAATTATTTTTAAAATGAATTTTGAAGATTCAATTGTATACAATATGTTCAGTTTAAATGTGATACCATTGCTTTTTTAAACAGTTGAACTTTTTTTCAATTGGGGTGACTACATTTTTGATAGATATTTGAAATAATTTTATAACAATCTATACAAATATGTTTACATTTCCAGCCACACCCGTGCTTGATTTGAGAAAAATGAAAAAGTCTGCACATCATTAGGAACAGTTCAGAACTAAGCAGTTCGCTTTGGTGGAGTATACAGTGCAAATAAAATGGTCTGTGTCACTTTGTGAGATTGAAAATTGTATGAAATCAAAGCATGTATCACTTACAACAGAACTGCAGAAAACTGATTGTATATACACACATTTAAATTTCAACTACAATAACAAAATGGATACAATTGAAAATGTAGACTTTTCTATTGAAGTGATACAAGTTTTTGATGGAAAAAATAAATAAATAATGAGGTCAAGATAAGATGTTTGTGTTTAAAATTCCTTCAAGTGTTTAAAATTCCTTCAAAAAAGGAAATTTGAGCCGAACATCAGATAGCTGACCAATATTTATCTCCCTAACTACATGTATCTCCTAACTTCCATTCTTTTTCTCCTTACTTTCTTTCTTTCTTTTATCAATTTATCATCATCTGAAATGAGTTTCAAAAATAATTGAAATTTCACAACAATATGCAGTATTTCATTCATTGAAAATGTTAACATTTTATACAAGAATGGGTTATGAAATATGAATATACCCATGGTATTTAATAAAAAAAATCAGGTTTAAGTAAAACTTACCTGAGAAGAAAATTCTTTTCGCACTTGAAGCAAGACAAATTAAAAAGTACATTTCAGGTGATGAGCTGCAAAAATGTAATTTTACAATTATACTAAAATGTTACTTCAATTTCTTTTTCAGTTGATGTCACACTATTCTCTGGTCAGAGAAGCGATTCCCAATAACAACCTTACTGTAAAAAGTGATACTGAATGAAAATGGTAAGGTGTTTCCTTAAACAATTTTTAAATCTAAATATATGCGAAAATTTAGTCACCCCAAAAAGTTGAGTCGCTACATTTTTTACTTTGCTGAATGCAGACCTGATATTAATTTGTTCAAAGTGAGTTTTAAATTAGTGCTACTGTTAAATCCTGTTGATTGTGCTTGCTGGAGTCCTATGTTCCTGGGCCAATATTCAAGAAAACATTCTCGTGCTCAAACTCAGATTTTGTGTTTAACCTCATTTTATTGTTTAGGCCAAATAAAAATATATATGTGTGTTTCCAGTCTTGGCTCCAAAAAAAATAGGGTAGTTAGGAAAAACTTTTTGTGTTATTTGTTTATTTTATTTATTTTTCTGGTGAAGAAAATCTCCTGATTACCCCTTATAAACAATGAATGTTACAAATATGGTATTGTTTTAAAAGTATGTATGGCACCAAATATATAATTTTTTATTCATGTAAAATAAATACACAAATAAAAAATCCCTGCATTTCTAGTTTTTGCGTTGAGCAGACTCAAACGACACATTGAAGTAAATTATTACAGTAGTGCTACAACCATGGCCAGTGTTACATTTCTAAACCATCCTTACTAGGACACTAGTTTTTAGTAATCCAAACTCAACTGATGGTCACCGGTGTTACTCTGTTCTCAATGTCCACTGTCACCAGTTCAAACTAATTGAACAACAAAATAAGTGCATTTATATTTACACTATATTGACAACACAAGACTATTATAACTTACTTCCTAATTCTCACTTTAACTCTTAACTTTCTAGCTCTCTAGACCTCTCAACTCTGTCTCCCTAATTCTCAACCTCCTTCTTCAAGACTCCTCAACTCAACTCCCAAACCCAACTCTCTTATCCTCCTTTGACTCCCAAGCTGAACTGTCCATTAGCAAAATCCTGCTACATTAAAAATGTTGATCTAGGTTCAACTGGCCATAAATCTTGCTAAATTTGACTCCTGCGGTCAGCATCAGCTAGAGGCACAAACACTGACATCACAGACTGGACTTCCCCCACCTACACTACAGACGGTCATACTAATTTACAGATTCCATGGAGGCACGATAGTCACGTGGTAGGACGCCGGGCTTGTGACCGAAGGGTTGCAGGTTCGCACCACGGCACATCAATGTGTTGTATCTTTGAGCAAGATACTTTACTCCGCTTGTTCCAGTCTACTCAGCTGTAAATGAGACGTGGTTGGGCAGTGCTAGAATTGTTGAATGCTAGCTTTTAGCTCGGCTGTATGCTCCCCAGGGAGTTGAGAAATGTATTGGCTGGTTGCAAAAGCCCTATAACCACGGATAATAATTTGTGAACTGCTTTGAGATGACCTACGAACTAGGTTGTGATAAAGCGGTATATAAGAACCTCCAATTATTATTATTATTATCCCATTATCTGTATAATAACCACAGTTATATACGGCTACTTAGCAACTATCTTCAAATAAAACTCTTGCTGACCAGGAGCCAATGCTAGTAAAATGCATAGCAAACTATATATACACTTTGAACAATTAAACAGCTAATCAATGCATAACAATGACTGTTAAAGACCAATAAAATATATTAGGGTCGGTAGGGAAACACAGCTTTATTTTTATTTGGCCATAATACTTATATATTTTTTCCATAATTTGGAAGAATTTCATAGACTTAAAGCAGAATGCTGTTTTCAATATTTATACTCGACTTCTTGACTGTGTCAGATTTAAGCCAGTTATAAAAAAGTGGGTCTGAGCAGTGTCAATGCTTGAGCACGACAATGGAATCATGAATACATGCCCTAGTCAAGACACCCAGCAAATGGAATGGCATTGAGACGAATATTTCAATCCTTAAAATACCTGTCAAATATGTGTTATATGAATTGAACAACCAGGACTTTTACTGATTAGCACAGACATGAACTTTTTTTGCTGCAATATTTGTAAAGCAATGTTTTCAAGACCAGGAATAATATAATTTGACTGGGAATGTACACCACCAATTTTGGAAAGTTGTTTTTGAGACACCAGTTATTTTCTTATATTTTCCTAAGAAATCTGATAGAATTTGATGTTAATCATATTTACACTTAATATTCTGCAAAGCAGAATTTTGAGTAACAGGCTGTACCGTACGTATACTTTTAACTGGATTTAAGATGCATCAAAATGATGAATAAAATGAACTTGATCTACTGATGTTTTCAAAGAAATATTTAATGCAAAAAATCTTTGGACAGGCACACAGTTAATACTTTTTAAAAATATCTGTCTGTGTTGACTTGTAAATATTATATGTAGTTCAGACAGTGGTATAAACCATCATATGTACATCTGATTTAATCCATTTTTTGGTTTCTTCGGTTTCTACTTGTATAAAACAATCACTTTTCTAAAGTGTATTTTCTTTACTATTGTGAATTTTGTATGTTGAGTGTACATAATTCCAATTTTGTTTATATTACCTGAGACATGTAAATATGATGTTGTTAATTGATCATTAGACAAGTAGGCTAGTACACAATTGAACTCTTGATAGCTGTTTAGTTTGTACTTTTTTCATGGTGCTGAACCAGCAGTGGAGAGGCAGACAAAGCTGAACTTGTAATGAAAGGCTGGGGTAGTAAGTATGTTGACAGACCTCGTCAAGATGAAAACAGTGAAATAGGTTCATAGAAATTTATCAAAGTTACCAGTGGTAGGTAAATACAAAAGAAGGAACAGTCTGATTTTATTGCAGTCGTAAAAGATTGTGTTTTGTGGATTTCTAAAGTCCTCTTTGAAGTGATTTGCTAACTGGCAGGAAATATTAGTAATTACTGACAGATGATTCTAGTAAAGTAGGACTGTCACAGATGACTTCTGCTAATGTTCTAAGTGTATTGATTTATGCACAAAGACACTGCTATTATTTTTTAATGCTTCATCTACCATGTGATAAGTTAGGTCTAGGACATGATGGTAGATTTAAGTATATTTATTTGATGGTGTATTTGTTATTGATATTTTTGGGTATTAATGGCTGTATTAAAATTGAATATTGCGTTCTTGTTTTCTGTTGTATTGTTCAGAAATAATCAACATGTGCATGTATTATGGTGGAATATATATAATGAGGATGAGAAAATGTTTTGGAAAAAATGATTAACGACATTCGCTTTGCTGTCTGAATTGATTATTTATCCAACATTCTCGATTCCCGAGTTGCATATTCCATCATAATGTATAAACATATGTTGATTACATCTTTTCTACCAAGTAAAATGTAACAAAAGCTTTGTCGCGTCTACTTTAGTGTCCATATGTCTTTGATAAGCAAGGTGGCCTAGATAATCTTATTTATTTTAAATTAGGCTGCTTTTTTGTGTGCACTAACATTTGTCATGTGATGCCTTTATGTCGTCAATTTTCTGACCCTGTGGACATATGTCCTATTTTACCTGGATATATTTGGGAAGGATTTTGTTTTTCATTTTCAGTAGTCATTCAGTTGACGGACTGTAAACTATAAACACTGACTGACGTAATGCTTTATGACAGATGTTTCCCTCAATCAATCGGCTCCACCAATGTAGCAAAATCCCTCGTCAACACTTGAAATCAGCATTTGATTGATTTACAAACACTACTTCAAGTCACCTACACACAAAGTTCAACGGAACATTCTGACCATAAGCCTGACAGGCTTTAAGTTAATCGAGAAGTAAAATAGATTTTTGGCAGGAGTGTAACACAATCAGGGCTTATACAAGGTAGAACGGCGATTCCCGTCTGTCCGTCCATTTGTCTGCACTAGGGTTAATAAGAATGGTTTGGCTCAGTTTCCAAGGTATTAATTATCCTGCATCAATTAAACTTGCATGGCTTATTAGCTCACCGTCCGTACGTCAACAATTTCTTTAAACGACTTTGTTGGAAACGTTGGAAACAGACTAAATTTGACTGGAAGCATCCCTAGGTGGTGGTGATTAAAAATTGTACAAAATTGTACAAACGACTCCCCAGGGGGCTTAGGGGCGGGGCCAAAAAGGGGCAATTTGGCTATATTGCTACAAACGACTTCTTCTGTAGAACTGTGCACTGGATATCAATCATATTTGATCAAAAGCATTCCTGGGAGGCAGGGATTTAAAAAAAGGACAAATGGTGTGGCTGAGGGGCAGGGCCAAAAAGGGTATTTGGCTTTACTGCTTTAAACGATTTCTTCTCTGGATCTAAGTGATGGATATCAACCTTATTTGACTGGAAGCATCTCTAGGTGGTGGAGATTCAAAATTGTACAAACGGTTGGGCTGACCCCCCAGGGGGCTGAGGGGCGGGGCCAAAAGGGGGCAATTTGGTTATATTGCTATAAATGACTTCTTCTGCAGAACTATGCCATGGATATTGATCATATTTGGTCGGAAGTATTCATGGGAGGCAGGGATTCAAAATTGTACAAATGGTGGGGCTGACCCCCCGGGCTAAGGGGTGGGGCCAATAAAATGTATTACTTGGAAATGGTTGAGATCCCCACCATATAACCATATATACAATTGCTGAGTATAAAGAGAAGAATGCACATTTGCTTCCAGGATGTCCCTAGGGTCTGGCCCCACCCTTGGAGACATAGTCCCTGGGCCATAACTTTAAAACGGTTGAGATCCCCACCCCAAAACTATATATACAAATGCTGGGCATAAAGAGACGAATGCAATCATGATATCAGAAATGACCCTGCAGGGGGTCTGACCGAACCCCTAGGGACCTAGTTTCTTAGTCACAGCTTGGAAACAGTTGAGAACCCCACCCAAAACCCTATATATACAATTGCTGAGTATAAAGAGATGATTGCAAATATGCTTCCAGGTTGGCCTTGGGGACTGCCCCACCCTTGGAGACTTAACCCCTGGGTCATAACTTCGAAATGGTTAATATCCCCACCCCAAAACTATATATACAATTGTTGGGCATAAATGGACGAATGCAGTCATGATAATGTAATTGATCCCAGGGTCTGCCCCACCCTTGCAGACTTGGCCCCTGGGTCATAACTTTGAAACGGTTGAGATCCCCACCCCAAAACTATATATACAAAAGCTGGGCAAAAAGAGACAAATGCAGTCACGATATTAGAATCGATCCTGGGGTCTGGCCACGACTCTAGGGACCTTGTTACTGAGTCAAAGCTTGGAAGCAGTTGAGATCCCTACCCCATAACCATACATAAAATTGCTGGGCATGAAAAATCTAATACAGATATGCTACAAGGATTGGCCTTGGGGTCTGGCATATTCCCTTGATCTCATTTGGAGAATATTTTGCCATGACTGCTTAGGTATCCAGGTGAGCGATACAGGCCCTCTGGGCCTCTTGTTTATCTAAGGATGCTTATCATATGCAAAGTTTCGGATACTGATTCTGACCTACATTTTCCGCTTGACTGACCAGGTTGAGAATATTGGTTAAGGTCAGGTACTAAGTAACTACTTGTTGTACATCAATTAAACTTGCATGGCTTATGTATCTAAGGATGCTTATCACATGCAATACTTCAGATGCTGTTTTGACCTGGATTAAGAAGGTTGGTTAAGGTCACGCCCCATCTGCACTGGTTAAGAAGATCCAAGTAGCTACTTCAACTAATACATCAACTAAACTTGCATGGCTTATGTATTTAAGGATGCTTATAGCATGCAATGCTTCAGATGCTGCTTCTGACCTATATTTTCTGCTTCAGTGACCAGGTTAAGATGATTGGTTAAGGTCAGTTCCTAAGTTACTAGTTGTACATCAACTAAACTTGCATGGCTTATGTGTCTTAAAGGATGCTTATCACATGTGATGCTTGGTATGCTGGCTCTGACCTAATTAAGCTACTCTAAAAACATTCAACCGTTTACATGAAAATGCACTGTAGCGATCCAGCCATATTACATTGGTCTGTTGGAAAATAATACACACGTGGATGGTTTATTATCCATGTTTCTTAACCAATGAAAAGTGTTGTTGCATCGCAAACGTGGTAGAATAACCAATAAATTGCATGTGGCTGCCCCAAACACCCAAAATCAATGCTAACTGGGTAGTTTGGTGGTGCATTGTCTGTTGTCAATCGTCTGCTGTTTGTTTACTTTCGCACTTGACAGCCTTCTATAAAATATAACCAAATATCAGTGCTAGCATACAGAGCCTATGGGGGGTCAAAAGTTTCACAAATTAATAGGGGTTGTGTCACACAATTAGAAAACCTGTATATTACATACAGTACAAAGGCATATCATATTGGTGTGTAATACAGAAATTTATGACCTAATGTTATTCAAAAGCTTATTATCCTCCATTCATTGAGTTGGCGAGGGATTGAAAAAATGGGGTCTGTCCATGCACCTGGTTGAGAAGAATTGCTCTCATCTATATCTTGCCTACTACAAGTGCTACGTTGGTTAGACTTAAATCAATTGTGCATCTAGGGTTGCTCTATACTGAACGCATATTATGGAAGCTGATTTTGACCTATATTTTACGCTTCACTTTGTATTTGTCAGGCTAGCAGAATTTCATTTCAGGCTAGCGGATTATTAGCCCCAGGCTAGTATCCTAAAAAAACACCATAAAGAGGTCCAATGGGCCTGCATCGCTCATCTGGTATTAAACTCGCACTTGTTACCTTAAAAGTGATATAAAATAAAGCTACAGGCAAAATATCAGTATTTATGACTATTAGTCATTCTAAACAACCTGTTAAAAGATTTTAAAACATTTGACCCCTGTGACCTTTAAAGTATGACAAGGTCATTATGAAGAACAAACTTTATAGCCCTTCATCTCGGCATGCAACTTGCCAAATGTCACCACCGTAAACCTTTTTATTTAAGGAGATAAGGTCATTTAAAGGTTAAAACATATCTGACCAAATGTGATCTTGAAAGTGGGTCAGGGGCATTAAAATTACTTGATAACCCTTCATCCAAGCATGCAACTGCCCAAAATACAAACATTCTGGGTATCGGGGTCATTCAGAAGAAGTAGTTTAAAGATTTGAACAAACATGGTAGCCCTTCATCCTAGCATACTTCTGGCCAGATTCAGAAGAAGTCGTTAAAAGATTTTAAACATATTTGACCCCTTGAATAAAAGTCAAGGTCATTCATTTCAATGAACTTGGTAGCCCTTCACCCGTGCACGTTACCAACTAAATATCATCATCCTGGGCCTTTTTGTTATTTAAAAGATGTAGTTTAAAGATTTTGAACATATTTGATCCCTGTGACCTTGACTAATGGTCAAGGTCATTCATTTCAATGAAACTTGGCAGGCCTTCATTCCAGCATGCTACAGACTAAATCATCATCCTGGGCCTTTTGGTTATTCAGAAAAGTCGTTTAAAGATTTTAAATATATTTGATCCCTGTGACCTTACATATAGGTGACTTATTTTAACAAACTTGGTAGCCCTTCATCCAAGCTTGCTACTAGCCAATTATCATCATTCAGGGTCTCGTGGTTATTCAGAAGAAGTCATTTAAAGATTTTATACATATTTGATCCTTGTGACCTGGAATAAAAGTCGGAACATTCATTTTTAACAAACTTTGTAGCACTTATTCCTTGCATATTTCTGGCCAGATATCATCACCCTTGGCCTTTTGGCTATTCAGAAGAAGTCATTCATTTTAACAAACTTGGTAGCCCCTCATCCCAGTACATTACGGGCTAAATATCATCACCCGGGGCCTTTTGATTATTCAGAAGAAGTTGTTTAAAGGTTTAAAACATATTTGACCCCTGTGACCTTGAAGATAGGTCAAGGTCATTCATTTGAACAGACTTTGTAGCCCTTCATGCTAGCATGCTACTGGCCAGATATCATCCTTGATCTGATGGTTATTCAGAAGAAGATATTTTTTTAGACAATTGACCCCTGTGACCTTGAATATCAGTGAAGGTCTTTCATTTGTGAAACTTGGTAGCGCTTCATCCCAACATGCTACTGACCAAATATCATCACCCTGGGCGTTTTAGTTATTCAGAAGAAGTCGTTTAAAGATTTTAACATAATTAATCACTGTGACCTTGATTATGTTGGAAGGACATTTATTTGAACAAACTTGGTAGCCATTCATCCCAACAAGATACTGACCAAATATCACCATCCTGCTCCTTTCGGTTATTTAGAAGAAGTTGTTTAAAGGCTTTTTAAGACAATTGACCCAATGTGACCTTGAATATGTGTGAAGTTCGTTCATTAGAACAAACGTGGTAGCCCTTCATCCCAGCATGCTACTGGCAAAATATCATCACCCAGGGCATATTGGTTATTCAGAAGAAGTTTTGTAAAGATTTTAAACATGTTGGACCCCTTTGAAATTGGGTGAAGGTCATCTAATTGAACAAACTAGGTAGCCCTTTATCCCAGTTTGCTTCTGGCTAAATATCATTACCTTATGCCTTTTGGTTATTAAGAAGAAGTTGTGTACAATTTAACATATTTGACCCCTGTGACATTGAATAGGTAATTTAATTTAATTGAACAAACTGGGAAGCCATTCATCCTAAATATCACCCTAGGCCTTTTGGTTATTAAGAAGAAGTTGTTTATAGTAAAAAGATTACGCCGGACGCCGCATTTTTATGAGTACAATCTCCCCCATGGAAATTTCAAAGGGTAAGTATGTATCGTGATACAATCCATGTGTATTGTGACAAAACTGCAAATAAAGGGACTAATCCTTGCCTTTTGGGGGTTAATAAGCTGGGTTAAGGGTCAAATTAGGTTGTTTGATTTAAATGACAAATTCCAGCAGAAGCTCGCGTGGATGTACTTGCCTTCAATCTCTCCCCATCACCCACTTTGCTCCTGAACTTTAACCCTCGTATCATTATGTTGACCGATATCTAAAAATCTAACCAGGTGTTGCCATATTTTGGTGTGAATATAAACTAAATTTGTTGAGGGGTTGAGATATTTTAACCTCAAAAATGGTCAAGTGTGACCCTTAAACCTTGACCGATGACCATCAAAATCTAATCGGGTTTAGAACTTGGCACAACCATACTATGATGTAAATATAAATGACCAATAATAGCCGAGAAATCTTGTACACAGGCTTTTTACTATGTACCCCCTAGCTAAGTTTGAGGGGGATATAATAAAGTTGATGACCCTACTTGGTCTGAGGTAAAACGCAGATTTAAACCAGATCGTAGTGATATAAAATGCTTAGCCATTGGGGATGAAATGATAAGAAATGAAAGGCCATGGTTGAATTGAAGATTTGCTTGAAACAATGTTGTCCCAAAACTACTGTCAGTACTGGACACGGTTTCACCAAATTGTTATGGTAGTATCCTTTCACTCCCCGAACGCAGCAACATATATAAACAACGGTCGGATGTAGTATTTTACCTCCAAGACTTTGAACATTAACTGGCATCTGGGTAATTTGGCATCGATCTCGGTTATAGTACTCCTCCGAATGATGTTCACGGTAGTGTTAAGTTTGACCTTTCATAGTGACATTAACCTATTAAGGTACTTGACATCGTAAAGTAATGATATTGACCTTCAATCATGAAACACTCGACCAATTTAGCTTGACATTGCCCAGGCATCAAAGTTATATTGAAGTACTAAGACTCGAGGCTAACCTGTTCACAAAATTCGAAAATGATAAATCCTGTGATATCCGAAAAATAACCATATCGAACTTTTACCCTGAAGTACACGATGAAAGCTTTGCCTCTATAACAAGTGGTTGATGAACTATTCAAGTTGTTGCAAATAAGAAACCAAAGACTTTAAAATCAAAAATTCCCCCCAAAACACCTCAGTCTTATTATTTCCAACCAATATATAGCAGTGAAATGATATGCTCGTATGTTCAAGATTTTGATTCGCATTTTAAAAATTTGCCGCACCACTGGTTACTTGAGAACCAATCTTTGAGCAACCGGGGCCCGTTCGTTAAAACGATTTCCACAAAACGGAGTTACACAAGTAGGAGCCAAGGGGAACCCGTGTACAATATTTGAAAGTCTGCCAAATACAAAAAATAGCGGAAACGAACTTTTATATTGGAATTCGATATGGCCAATGTTCTCATGATATATCCAATTGTAATATTGAACGACTTGAAAAAGTATCTGTATAATGGTACAGGAAATTGATCAATTTCTATTTTCCTTTTCGAAAAATTAGAAGTAAGTATGTATATTTTACAGACAAGAAGTCAATTTATTAGATGCTTTGTTTTTATAACAATTGATCCACAAGTCAAATATGTTTAAAAAACTTTACACAACTTCTTCTTAATAACCAAAAGGCATAGGGTAATGATATTTACACAGAAGCAAACTGGGATGAAGGGCTACTAACTTTGTTCAATTAAATAACCTTTCACCCAATTTCAATGTCGCAGGGGTCAAATATGTTTAAAATCTTCACACAGCTTCTTCTGAATAAAGCTTGGTTCGGACATCAGGTTCATGAAACACTAAAAAGAAATACCGAGAACACTTGTTTACAGAAAGGTACATGACCACGGAAGTTCTGTGATTTGACCATCCCACCATCTGATGGTAATATATTACACAGGAGACAAAGACTAGAAGCCATATCTCGGTTAATCTCGCTAGTGTTATCTGCAAGTTGGAGAATATCATTGGCAAGAATAATGGAAGATCTGGAACAACGAACTTTTTCAGCACTTGACAATTTTGGTAACTAGGTGTGCTAACCAAATGGAAAGATATCCTGAATAATTAAGAAGTGTAAGGCCGTTAACCTGGATTTCATGAGGTCTCTAAATGGACACGTAATTCATGCCTTTAAATAGCAAGCATCTGTCAACTTCCTATTACGGACTTCGATAAATCACCTGTCTTGCTCGCCAGTGATATGTACCGGTATTCTTGTTCGTTGACGATCATGTATGGCATAAAGGGACACAGAAAATATAGCAAAACTCACAGAGGACCTGCATAGTCTCAAACATTAATCATTGGAGGATCAAAGCAACAGAGTAATTTGAAAGAGGAGGATCAGGGGAGGAGGCATTAGTCATATATTGGGCAATATGTTTTATTTTCAAAAACCGCTGGATTCACAGAGGTTCCCGAAGATCATACTAATACCAGACTTCTTCACACATCACTTGTTAGACCTCATTTACAATATAGAACCCCATTGTCAACCGGATACGAATCTGTTGGATGTATTCGAAGCAAACACCAAGCTACAAATATTGTTATAATTGAAATATATTTCCGAAACGAATAAGGAAGTTAAACATTAATTCACAGTTTGGACTTAAATGTTCCTGTGTTGTCACAACACATAGCACAGAAAGGGATCATGGCCTGAGTTCCGAATCAATAGCTCGCTCGCACAGCACTGAGGTGATTCCAGATGGTCCTGAAAGGTGAGCGCTTCCTCTGCTTGTATAGTACCGTCATATCTTTTATTCAATTCCAGAAGAGTTTTCATAATTAACCAATGATCTAATACGTACATAGACAATGAAATGTCTTGGTTTGAAATAAAGTTGTGCCATATTTCTTAAACGTCTTAGGTGAAAAGTGGCTATATGTAGATGTCAACAGAACAGGCCCTAGAGTACCAAGTTTGAAGAAAATCGGTTAACATTTGTTGAAGTATTTGCACGGAAACGAAGCGCGGCAGATAAAGCATTTTTCATTATTCAAGGGGCAAGAACTCCACAAAATGGGGTCCGCTGAAAGTGGTCATCGAACTTGGCCGAGCCCTTAAGGCATTTAACCCTGTGACCAAGTTTGAAGAAAATCGATTAACATTTGTTGTAGTTATTGCACAGAAACGAATACAGCAGATAATGACATTTTTCGTTATTTAAGGGGCCATGACTCCGCCAAATGGGGTCCGCTGAAAGGGGTCATCGAACATGGCCGATCCCTTAAGGCATTTATCCCTGTGCCCAAGTTTGAAGAAAATCGGTTATCATTTGTTGTAGTTATTGCACGGAAACGAAACGCAGCAGATAATGACGTTTTACGTTATTCAAGAGGCCAGAACTCCACCAAATGGGGTCCGATGAAAGTGGTCATCGAACTTGGCTGAGCCCTTAAGGCATTTAACTATGCATGTGGCCAAGTTTGAAGATATCGGTTAACATTTGTTGTAGTTATCGCACAGAAACGAAGCGTGACAGACAGACGGACAAACCCAAATTAATATTCCCCGTTTCGGTGAAAGCGGGGGATAAATAATACATAGCTTTAGCCACACATTCACTATTCCCAAGATACCAATGATAGGGAAAATCTGACAACACTTCGCAATAATACATTGGTGTTCTTTGTCCTTTGGACCAACCTCTAAAAACATTGGTTTAAAACAGATAACTACTTCTTCAAAGCCAACAATAATAGGCGCGTAGCTGTCGGTTCGCTGGGACGCAGGTAAGTCCACCAAATTTTTACACAAAAACAATCAGCAAAAACGAAAACACTGCTAGCGGCATACTTAATGCATATTCAGAAACTATTTGCTGATATGAATTCAATTACAAACGTGTTTTTATTGTAGAATGTGTCAATTTCGCAAACGATTCGTGCAATTTACCCTCTGTAAATGAATCCACTCCAACCAAGGGCTGGCTACGTCCTTGAATTACCATGAAATCCGAAAGAAATGGAACCTCGTACAGGTTGGAGGCAAAACGATTGGATATTGAAGGATAAAATTAGCAGTCAAACCATTAGTTTAAAAGACCACATTGAAATTTCGTATTCGTATTACTCCTAGACTGACGCTTTTGCGTCGGATAATTCACAGGACACGCATATATTTCTAGAATGATAAACAAGAGATCCCAGAAGGATCTTGGCGCCCACCATTGTACCATCTTCATTTGTTCTTTGTCAGTTCGATCTTTTCTCTTCTTTCCTCTAATCTGTTTGATCGAGACATGTTAACAGTAAATGCTCCTTGAGGTAACTTTTGATCTAAACTTAATACTGATGTGTATGAAAGCCAACCTTCAAAGTGAGTTTGTCATTTCACATATTCACTAGTACAGTACTTAATGTGAAAGAAACAGAATCGATCATTGCAATATGAGAAAGATCTGTTTTGTTCTTCCTTTAGCCATTTTGTTTTTATGATCAGTCTCAAAATATATCAAGGGGAACCTACATATTATCAAATTTGAGTTATATCCCTCAAGTTATTCCTGAGCAATAGTACTAACAAACCTTCAATGTAAAAAATAGAAGATGGCTGTCGGTAGGCCATTGTGTTTAACTGATCAGTATCAAAAGTAAACATGAAAAATAAAAGATAGTGGGGAACCTGCATTGGCTGGCCCCCAATTATTTTTTTGGGCGAGTAAAAGATGTGAAGCACTGGCCCAAATGACATATTGGTTGACCAAATAATTTTGGGAAGAAATATTTCCACAGCATTTAACACAATGCTTCAGCACATTTAAATTACATATAACATGACAACGATTGCAATATGTAAAACAGAATAAAACATTATATTTTTAATTCTTCAACCCTAGTTAAAACCTGACATGATCCACTCCATTCAGGTCTTCCCAAAAAGAAATACACAAAACTCGCACCTCAAAGAAGACACATTTTCTAAATCACGCACAGTTCGATTCAAGTCGAAGTAATGACAATTGATAAATGTACTGCCTCCCAGTTAAAGTGGAAGGGACTATAATTTCTTTTATTCATTATTTTTTTCAACAGTAGCTCAAACTATTTTTGTAGGGCCAGTGACTACCTCACTTTTAACAACTTTTAGTAACTCGAGCAAGACTTTAACCGCCAATGGCGAGCAAGCGACCATCCATTTCAGCCACTGCTGCACAACAAGGGGATAAGGGGAACCTACAAATAAAATTTGATAAAGATCCCTCCCGTACTTCCCGAGAAATAGCGATAACTAACTTTTACCTTCAAAATCCAAGATGACTGCCTGTCGGCCATGTTGTTTATCCGATCAGTCTCATAAGTTGCCCTGCACAGCTAAGGGCCAAGGGGAACCTACATATAAAATTTGAGAAAGATCCCTTTGGCACTTCTTGAGAAATAGCGATAACTAACTTTCACTATCAAAATCCAAGATGGCTGCCTATCGGCCATGTTGTTTATCCGATCAGTCTCATAAGTTGCTCTGCACAGCTAAGGGCCAAGGGGAACCTACATATAAAATTTGAGAAAGATACCTTTGGCACTTCTTGAGAAATAGCGATAACTAACTTTCACTATCAAAATCCAAGATGCCTGCCTGTCGGCCATGTTGTTTATCCGATCGGTCTCATAAGTTGCCCTGTACAGCTAAGGACCAAGGGGAACCTACAAATAAAATTTGAGAAAGATCCCTTTGGTACTTCTTGAGAAATACCGATAACAAGAATTGTTTAAGGACGGACGACGGACCACGGACCACAGACCACAGACGCAGGGTGATTTTGAATAGCCTACCATCCGATGACGGTGGGCTAAAAATGTATAGGCCGTTCTACATCAGAAAAGCAGCTTTGGAGTCACGACTAGAGGTGTTTACTTGTAGGGCGTTCCTTAGTCCATGCCATGTTCACAGTGTCCCATGACCTGGTATTGTATTAAGAATGTGTACCCGAGTAAATTCAGGTCAATCCATGAGACCGTCTAGTAAGTAATCGACGTTCATACGGGATCTCTAACGAAAACTGGGCACAGGTTGTCTTATACAAACTACGCCGTTAAAAAGGTGGTATATAAATGGTTGTGTGTATATTGTGTCGCGGTGACCCAGTGACCGACTTTATCTGATACACACATCTGTACACGTGCTATCATCATATAATCAATAAATCCTATGTGTTAACTATCACATTTTACTTGTGTATATATCGATATATAACTAACATATACTCCGTTGAAATTGTTTAAAGCTCACATGGCAGATTATTTATTGTTGTCATGTGACCTTTTATAAAATACAGGCTATAAATACACGCCAGTGTGTACAGTCACGGCGAACGTCAGGTGCACATTCTACTGGACCACCTCGAGATCTGTGGCCACGCTAGATGATAAACAATCAGCGACAGTAGGTGATAACTGGTATCTGTATGACCTTATCATACCACGTACTGTATGCATTGTTTGATTACTACCTGATGTGGATAATAGCACAATGCGAACTGGGTGTATTCCGGGTCGTAATCTCTGGACAAAACAGCACTAATACGTAGATATCCACTGACGAAGGCAGTGGTCATTTGATGTCCGGCGCAGTTGAAGTGAGTTCACAATATGAGGTTCTCAGTCCTGCTGGTGTGTGCCTTTTTAGTGTATGTGGGTACGTATGACATGGTAAACAAATGTGTGTATGCTTTGTCCATATACCGTAATATGATATCGGAAACTTAAACTCAACGATTGGATAAAAATAGTTTCTTAAAAAGTGAATTTATTGATAAATTTTGCTTATTTTAATTGGAACAAATGAAGTAAATTAGACTTCACGACCAAATATCCAGAGCGAACTTAATTACTTGACGTACAATTTTGAAAAAACTGATAGCAAATTATGCGGTTGGTATATTGCCGAGGAAGAAATAATAAAATTCATTATTCAATATTGTATATCCAATCCATCTGATATGTTACATTCTACACATCACAAAAGGTCTACCAAAGGCCAATGCTGAGTCATTGTACGTCACGTGCCTTTAGTCCGTCGTAAACGCTTTTAATGGTTATAGCAGTTACTTTTGTTTTGTACGAAAATAATTTATTTAAATCTGATTGAAGTAAGTATTTTACGTCAATAACGACTGAAATGATGTCACAACCATGCAATACGTACATTGACACTAGTGTTCCGATCTTTTTTTCTTTCTTTTTTCGTTCTGTTAACCGTAAACGCATTCGATTTGTCAAAAATTATAGTAACCGATAGTCCACTTTAAAATTTTCTTTTTTTCTTTTAACCACAAAGATCTTTCCGATAATGCCGGAATGCTTTTTTTTATCTTGGGATTGGTGAATAATTGATTATTTCCGATTTTCAGCTTAAAATTAAAAAATAAAATTAAAAAATACATTTCAAAAAACCTTCCTGTTTTCCGTTGCTCGTATGTCCTCCCGTAATAATCGTTACAGTTCATGTCCTTATAAAATTCAGAGTATAGTTGCATGAGGCAAACTAGCACTTCCGTTATAAAATATCGTAAAACCACTGCTCTTCATACTGTAGTGGAAAGGGCTTTAATTGCCTAATTCAAGTTTAACATTTGGTAAAATAAAATTGATTTGAAATAAAAAAAAATATCGCCATGTCAACGGAACATTGTCTGCATTCCTCATATTTTCAATATTCATTACCTGTATGGATATTAATTATGACATGTAATTATCAGGTATTGCTTTTCAATGGCAGCCGTTGAACTAGAAAACAGTTACTGAGACCATCGATCTGCCTATAGTAAGATATTAACAGAGAAATCTATTGGGTTTTTTATTATTATTGTTGAATACTTGATTTGTCACGGCATTATATATAAATGTGCCTGTGTGTTTTAGGTGCCGACTATTCGCAATACAGGGATTTTCTCCAGAAGCAGAGTAATAACCAAACCTTCCTCCGACAGTATGATGCCCACTTGAGATCTTGGGCCAGCGGGCAGTCGGTAAGGATAGCTTAATGCTGTCTGTGTATAATTGATTCACATGCGCTGAAAAGGTTGAACTATGTTTAATGAGTAAAATCATATTCGAATTTCATATGTTCATATCCTATTAGATATTATGTAAGAATGAATTGCGAATCTTGCTCATTCTCTACACGTTTGCTACTTTACTTACTGGTGGGTTGTACTGACTAAATTTTTGGCGATAAGTGCCGTGGTGATAAGAGGTATACGACGACATGCGTTACGTTAACACTGACATGCAGTAATAACACACTCATCGTGATGATCGTGGTGATTAGAGGTATACGACGACACGCGTAACGTTAACACTGACATGCATTAATAATACACACATCGTGATGATCGTGGTGATTAGAGTTATACGACGACATGCGTTACGTTAACACTGACATGCAGTGATAACACACACATCGTGATGATCGTGGTGATTAGAGGTATACGACGACATGTGTTACGTTAACACTGACATGCAGTAATAACACACTCATCGTGATGATCGTGGTGATTAGAGGTATACGACGACATGCGTTACGTTTATACTGACATGCAGTAATAACACACACATCGTGATTATCGTGGTGATTAGAGGTATACGACGACATGCGTTACGTCCACACTGACATGCAGTAATAATACACACATCGTGATGATCGTGATTATCGTGGTGATTAGAGGTATACGACGACACGCGTTACGTTAACACTGACATGCAGTAATAATACACACATCGTGATGATCGTTGTGATTAGAGGTATACGACGACATGCGTTACGTTTATACTGACATGCAGTAATAACACACACATCGTGATGATCGTGGTGATTAGAGTTATACGACGACATGCGTTACGTTAACACTGACACGCAGTAATAACACACACATCGTGATGATCGTGGTGATTAGAGGTATACAACGACATGCGTTACGTCAACACTGACATGCAGTAATAATACACACATCGTGATGATCGTGATTATCGTGGTGATTAGAGGTATACGACGACACGCGTAACCTTAACACTGACATGCATTAATAATACACACATCGTGATGATCGTGGTGATTAGAGGTGTACGACGACATGCGTTACGTTAACACTGACATGCAGTAATAGTACAAACATCGTGATGATCGTGGTGATTAGAGGTATACAACGACATGCGTTACGTCAACACTGACATGCAGTAATAATACACACATCGTGATGATCGTTGTGATTAGAGGTATACGACGACATGCGTTACGTTACCACTGACATGCAGTAATAACACACACATCGTGATGATCGTGGTGATTAGAGGTGTACGACGACATGCGTTACGTTAACACTGACACGCAGTAATAACACACACATCGTGATGATCGTGGTGATTAGAGTTATACGACGACATGCGTTACGTTAACACTGACATGCAGTAATAATACACATATCGTGACGATCGTGGTGATTAGAGGTATACGACGACATGCGTTACGTTAATACTGACATGCAGTAATAGTACACACACCGTGACGATCGTGGTGATTAGAGGTACACGACGACATGCGTTACGTTAACACTGACATGCAGTAATAATACACACATCGTGATGATCGGTGTGATTACAGGTATACGACGACATGCGTTACGTTAATACTGACATGCAGTAATAGTAAACACATCGTGACGATCGTGGTGATTAGAGGTATACGACGACATGCGTTACGTATACGTTACCACTGACATGCAGTAATAATACACATATCGTGACGATCTTTGTGATTAGAGGTATACGACGACATGTGTTACGTTAACACTGACATGCAGTAATAACACACACATCGTGATGATCGTGGTGATTAGAGGTATACGACGACATGCGTTACGTTAATACTGACATGCAGTAATAGAACACACATCGTGACGATCGTGGTGATTAGAGGTATTCGACGACATGCGTTACGTTAACACTGACATGCAGTAATAGTACAAACATCGTGACGATCGGTGTGACTAGAGGTATTCGGTGTGATTAGAGGTATACGACGACATGCGTTACGTCAACACTGACATGCAGTAATAATACACACATCGTGATGAGCGGTGTGATAAGAGGTATTCGACGACATGCGTTACGTTAACACTGACATGCAGTAATAGTACAAACATCGTGACGATCGGTGTGACTAGAGGTATTCGGTGTGATTAGAGGTATACGACGACATGCGTTACGTCAACACTGACATGCAGTAATAATACACACATCGTGATGATCGTGGTGATTAGAGGTACACGACGACATGCGTTACGTTAACACTGACATGCAGTAACAATACACACATCGTGATGATCGTGGTGATTAGAGGCACACGACGACATGCGTTACGTTAACACTGACATGCAGTAATAGTACAAACATCGTGATGATCGTGGTGATTAGAGGTATTCGACGACATGCGTTACGTTAACACTGACATGCAGTAATAGTACAAACATCGTGATGATCGTGGTGATTAGAGGTACACGACGACATGCGTTACGTTAACACTGACATGCAGTAATAATACACACATCGTGACGATCGGTGTGATTAGAGGTATACGACGACATGCGTTACGTATACGTTAACAGTGACATGCAGTAATAGTACAAACATCGTGATGATCGTGGTGATTAGAGGGATACGACGACATGCGTTACGTTAACACTGACATGCAGTAACAATACACACATCGTGATGATCGTGGTGATTAGAGGCACACGACGACATGCGTTACGTTAACACTGACATGCAGTAACAATACACACATCGTGATGATCGTGGTGATTAGAGGTATACGACGACATGCGTTACGTATACGTTAACACTGACATGCAGTAATAGTACAAACATCGTGACGATCGGTGTGACTAGAGGTATACGACGACATGCGTTACGTTAATACTGACATGCAGTAATAGTACAAACATCGTGATGATCGTGGTGATTAGAGGTATACGACGACATGCGTTACGTTAACACTGACATGCAGTAATAACGCACACATCGTGATGATCGTGTTTATGATCGATATAGGTAAGTACGTCGAGTGAGGCGTGTTTGGGAAGATCACGAGAAAGTTCCCGCGTTACAGTCACGAGACCATACTTCCAATAAAATTCAGTTCATTTTTTTTATTAGTGTGTCACATGTTCATACAAACATAAAAAAATACATTTCACCAATTCAGGTAAAACCATATTAACGCCCACTCGTCCAGCCATTACTGACATAGGACACTTAAAAAGCAATTTAACGTTAGACATAACTACTTTCGCAAAAAATCACACTTATTTTACAATACGATGCAATAAAAAAAAATACAAGCAAAATATATGCATCAAATACAAATGACACAATAACAATGTGTTTTAATATTACGAGAATGTTTTTTTTCATTTCACAATATTTTGCACTCAGATCTTAAATACAGTCATAAACAGTTACACACATCATATTGTAGTGTATTAATAGCTTATTGCATGTTAATAAAAAAAAAATACGATTGTTGATACAGAAACTAGATTGCACAAACATCAGCCAAATGGTGCTTGTGGACAGTACATACTTAACGTACAAGTCTGTGCTGGTATCATTCCAAATATAAATAAGTGAACACTAGTAAAAGCGTCTAGCATCTTTAATGAACCTCTGAACCTTCTCCAGAATACTAGTATTCATATTGATATCGAGTCTTTCACAGCCATGAGGTATGAGTACTTAATGGAACAGTGTCATTAGAGATTCAGTTCTATATATTTGAAATCATATCACCTGTTGTATTAATGTTTGCCTGTTTAGGTTCCAGCTGTCAGACAGGAGTTCCCGTGCGAGATACTCGAACCACTGCCCCCAGCCACATCAGGTGGGTCGTCACACGCCTCCGTTTCAGATTACCTTTCATTTTCCCTCTCAATTTACGTTTATCCAAACGTATAAGATCGCATTGTGGCGTATTATGCCTATCCTTAACAATCTTTACTTCACTGATAATATGTTTAGTTTTCATCGCTATGATTCTAAATCTGAAACGTTTGTTGCATATATACCATCATGCCAGGTTTTTTTTTTATTTATCTACTTCTTTTATATAATATTTATGTTTATTAGAGATATTTTCTCATCAATTTCACAATTTTTTATTTGAAGTGAACGAATTGACACCGGCTGATATCAAGGTGGTAGCTGCTTTCGGGGATTCTATTACTGTAAGTGCTACTGATTGAGCCATAGCCTTCAAAAGATAATTACGAATACAATTATTTCATTGTGTATGTAAATCAAATCTGTGGATTACCTATTTTAAAGGAACAATTTGTTATACGTGTCGCTGCATATTGGGGAAGACCTGAAAAAGCGAAGATAAACCACAATTATACAGGGTTTTTTCACTCGAAAAAAATTAATGTAATGTTTTCAACATTTGGAGAGCGCCACACGATGGAAGTTTATTTCGTTTTATTGTTATCGACCGCACTCATTACTGTTTCATTATAGGCGGTATGTTTTGAATATATTTCACTCGAAAAAATAATGTCACAATGAATATTGATAACTCTCGTAACGTCTGCTAACGTAATGAGATGTGCGTAATTTGATCAATAGTACTTATTTTTGTCAAAATAAAATAAATTTATAGAACTCATTTTTATTCCAATTATAAGTTATTTACATCACCCAATTTGTAGTCAAAATATAAGTTATTTACATCACCCAATTTGTAGTCAAAATGTAAGTTATTTACATCACCCAATTTCTAAGGCATCTAACAATATACTGGTATATTCCAACAATAAACGTGATAGTTTAGAATGAATTGAGAAGACTAACGATACCGCGGGAACAGTCCGAACCCCCACAGCATTCTGGATTATTTCTGCCGAATATAGAACGTGAATCATGTGACGTAGTTTTCTTAAACAATTACAGGCTGGGACTGGAATAGATGCTGCCACACCTATAGGTCTACTGACACAGTGGCGAGGGCTGTCATGGAGGTAAGAAAACATTCAGCGCTCCAGATTGTGATAAGACCAGGCTAAACTGAAAGCTATCGCATGATAAAAACATTCTTCTAGATGTTATGTTGTACACATTCAGTGTTGTACGTCGCTGCCTTTGTAAATATTCAATTCTTCTGTTGGCACATCCGGTGGCGAACGCTGGGGTTGTCCAAACCCCTTCCCTCTTTTTAAAAATAAATAAATGCAGTAGAAAAGAGAGAAAAGCAATTTACAAACGAGGAAAAGAACGTCATAACTCCAAATGTCTAATTATTCATAACTGGAAACACATTTAACAAAAAGCATGACCATCACTACTTAATTAATTGAAATTAGTATCAGGCTTCCGCAAAGAATGTTGGTTTCTTTTCCACCTATGACTGTAATATAAAGGTCTGTAATTACTATCAATTAAGTCTCGTGTTGTGTAAATTTTGTTGTTGTTGTAATTTGCGCAACGATTGTGGTTTAAATATACAAACACGTGTTGTATACATAGTTTTTCACATACATGCATATAATTTTTTTGTAGTGATTTGTTTCACTTCGTTGTATTAGCCTGATCCCGTTGGCATGAAATAGTTTCCCTTAAAGATTGTTGATCGTTAATGGCAATATATATGGAATGTTCTTCTTGTTTGAATGACTATTTTCATGCCAAAGCGAATGTGATCGTTAACCTCCGAGATAAAATGCCTGTCATGCTCTTGACAATTAGTACCAATCTCTTCAACTCACACGAGATAAACACACAAACTGATGTTGATCTAATAATTTCTATATCCAATAAATCATTATATAGTACATTTATACAAATTTTTCTTGTTGAATTCGTCGAGATAGAAAATAGATATTTCCGTTCTATATCGAATATGCTGCACCTTAATGCTGTTAATTAAATGTAATGTTTTTACTTTTGTTTTAGTGTGGGCGGCGACGGCACCTTTGAAGATGTGATTACAATCCCGAGTAAGCTTCTTTTTTTTTTTATCCCTTTCAAGGAAAATAGTATGATAAATTGCAAAATTTCTAAAGACATGAGCGAGTATGGAAAATAAGTTCACTGCTGAATGCATCTTAAAGTATAAAAAGAGGCCCAAACAGTTTGTAACATATTTGACTCTCGGGACCCTGAAAGTGGGTCAATTTCATTCATTTTGAAGAAACTGGATGATACATGCACTCTATTTAGCACGTTTATGGCCAAATATCATCACCATAGGCCTCATGGTTATTCAGATGTCATTTTTAGGTTTTAACCGGTTTGATACTTGTTACTTTGAGGGTGGGTCAAGGTCATTCATCCAAGCATGCTACTTGCCAAATGTCATAATTCTACAAAAGCCAATGAAGGTCATGTTAAATATTTCCAATACTTGCACCAAAAACTTAAACCAACAACGACTTCACCGGGAGGAGTACCTCCCTATTTCGAATAGGCGAGCATGAGGGGAGGGGTAGAATATTCTCCCCGTTATGCTACGTATAGAAAGTATCTATAAGGCAATGTAGGTTTACTTAAACTTAAAATGACAGGACAAATGTGTGGGATACTATTATAAGGTGACTTTATTTACGAAGTGAAATGAAGTGAAAACACTTCGAATCAGAGAAAACTCCGACTAAAAGACTAAACCAACCTGCAAGTTACATTTGTGTGCTTCCATTCTGTTGTATGACATCAGACATCATTAAGAAATACAACCCGAATGTGAAAGGCTTCTCTGTGGGGACAGGAGGAGTCGATAGCAGAAATGCCAACCTCAACTTGGCTGTTCCGGGTGCTAAATCTGAGTATGTTTAACAAAGAACTTTTTCATGTTATTCAACCGAGAAAAAAGAGTTAATGTGATATATTTCCTGTAATTTTATAAAGCAGTTGCATTGCATTATTTTTTCATCAACACAGATAGTTGGTTGCTCAGTGGAAATCAATACTTTTATAATTAAGACGCGAGGGATATATATACACATATGCATGCTTTTTATCTCCAGTGAAATGAAGGAACAGGCCGAAGCATTGGTAGAACGTATGAAGGTTGAGCCTGGAGTAGACATAGAGAATGATTGGAAAATCATCACTCTGTTCGTCGGCGGAAACGATTTATGCAGCTACTGCGAAGACAAGGTAAGAATAATGTCTACCATTCCACATTCTACGTAACTGTATGATGTAGTTATCTTTTCCAATACCATATACTAATTTCGTAATGCGGCTGGTATAATGTACAATTAAATTTAAGACGATATTCTTTACATCGAAGAATCCTTTTCACTTATGGTCAATATCAATGAGCTAGACCGGGATTTTTACCCAGCAGGCGTCATGGAGTTCAATTAATATTACTATTGGATTTCAGGTGAAGATAGTCGAGTGTTGTTTATATAGCTAACAGAAATACCTTAGGAACGAAATTATATTAAATCAACAGTTGTTGAATAACATCAGTGTTACTTTCCCCATCATTAACCTTTTACATAATTTAACCAATAACTCATTGTCAGAATTATATAACAATCTGGGATGTTATATTATGGTGTCAAACGTGGTGACATTCCATTGTGGTGGCTGGAAATGAATGACCCCACAATCAATTAACACTGTCATTATATAACTTTATGCTCTGGTGAATACGTACACGTACACCAATCAACAAACCTCTAACTTTAATACACGTTTACAGACGAAGTACGCTCCCGAGCAGTACGTCGACAACATCAAGCAAGCTCTGGACGTTCTATACCAGCACGTACCAAAAGCTTTGGTAAATGTCGTTCCCGTCCTCAACATCGCCATCGTCAAGGAACTTAACCAAAACCTTGTATGTGACACTATACACTTGTAAGTAAACTATGAACAAGTAAGCGTAAAAAGATAATCCAATTTACAATTCCGAACCGATTTTTAAATAAACGTGATACACCTGATAAGTAGTATGTATAGTCGTAATGTACGGGGTTTTGGCCATTTGAACGACCTTTATAGAAGTTGTAATGAGCAGTATGTTTTACAATACCATATGAACAAGTACTGACTGTTACAAAGTCCCACAAACTACACATGTAATCACCTAATGTTTGCATTAGCTTCCTCCGAACCAAATAACAATGATATCAGTCCAAGCGAACTGGAATTATATCTCGGCCAATCAGCGTTCACCGTGACCATCTTGGGTGCCGTGGCCGACAACAAATATTGGAGAAAAAATCATAAATAGACAGAGTTAAAAGAATGTCTCTAAACGAAAAAAAATCGCAATTTCTTTTTCTGGGATGACAAGGTGAGATGAGTAGCATTTGGTAGGTAACGTAGAATCGTATCAAAATTTCAATATCGTCCTCCAACAAACTCATGACAAATTCATGATGTTAAAACACAAACAATTATGATTGTTGCAATGCTTTAAACTTGTTATGACCAGGGTTCTATGTAAGTGTGCAGCCTACCCGTCTAACAGCGAGGAGGAAACCGAAATGAAGTTGGCGGTGGAGGCCTACCAAAAACAGCTCACGGACCTCATCTCCTCCGGCCAGTTCGAGAAGGACGACTTCGCGATAATCATACAACCCTTTTTCACCAAGACTGAGCTGCCACAGAAGGTTGGTGGCACAGAAATGTATAGGTCTGAATTACTAAATGGCCAAAGACTTACTGAGACGGAGATCCGACCGAACAAAATTATAAGAATTATCCAAAGAAGGTGTACGGTAGCATAAGTCGATTCATCTCACAAGAAGCAATGCAAGATTTCAAAGATTCAATGTATAATTGTTTGGGTTTTTTGTAGGAAGGGGGTGGTCCCGACTTAGCATATTTTGCTCCCGATTGTTTCCATCTGAGTCGGAGCGGCCACCAATCTGCTGCTACAGCCCTTTGGAACAATATGGTAGGTTGATAAATTCCACTCTTACCACTTCTTTCCCATTCCGTGAAACAACCATGCCAATATTTTCAAAAATATTTCTGAAGAAAAGTAAACTTCTTGAGTACGAATAAATTTCAACACTTTCCTTTTCCAACTACCTTCATGTTAAATTGATAGCTTATGAAACCTAACTCCGTGATGAACATTACATTTACTAAAACTAAAAACTACATGGAATCATTACTAATTCTTACCACCATACCGTAGACCCTTGATAAATGGTTATTCTTCTGTGAATGCCGGAGTGCCGTAATTCAAATTCAAGCTCCCGTTGTTCCTAGCTATATGCACTCGTATCACATGCTTTAAGGGGGTATCAAAAAGACTTCTTAACATTTGTGCACGAAATGTTTTGTTCATATTTACACAATTATTATTTTCACCAGATTGACCGATCCTATCCTTTCGAAAGACTGAAATATTACGAGATAGGCGAGTGTTAATCGACACTCTTGTAACTGTTTTGACCGTTGTTTCTAGAACTCTAATATTGCAAAAAGGTAATAATCAATGCATGTGGTAGATGAATGTTAATTAGAACTGGAATAACGGGATCAATGATACAACAAGGTTTCACAAAATACTGAGTATAGATACGAAACAAAAGTAAAAGTTGTTAATTTTCAGTTCGAATTTGTCGGCGAAAAAGATGACGCCTGGGAACCCGGGGAGGAAGTCAATTGTCCAACTAAGGTATGTATCAACCAAACAAATATGTCTGCTCCTTGTCTGTTTCTGTGGATACATCATGCCACACAATTTTTTGTAGTCAGTAGGAATGGTTCTTTGAATTTTTTGGAAATAATGTCATTGAAATTCATATTCCAATGTTTTCTTTTCACAGGAAAACCGATATTTTGTTACATACCAGAATAGCATTTCTAAGAAAGGCTTTGGAGAGACAAACAATCAAGTTCAAAGTGACGAAAATCAGCCAAGCTCACCCTCGGACACTTCTATTTCCACAAGTGGTCTCATCATTGGTGCATGCGTGTGCGCTTTGGTCGCTTTCGCCGCCGTGGCAGTGATACTGTACAAGAGACGTAACAAACACACGGAGAAACATCACCTCCTCGACCAGGAAGTCAACATGTCCTATACGCAAATATAATAATTGGCTAGTTTTACAAAACTGAGTTAAATCATTTGTGAGCCAAATTCACTCGTGCAACTATTAATTAAACCAATCAGATCAAAATAAGTTAATACATTGGATAATTCAGTGCTATTAACAAAAAGCTTTACCCAAAGTTCAAGATTTGAGGGTATGGGGTCTACATTTCGATTACTGCCCATCTACACTTCAAGTATCTAATGCAGTGGCATCTATTCCATGTACATATCATCCTATTAGTTAGAGAGGGTTACCCGAAAGGCGTTAAAATGGCAAAGATATTTTGGAAAAACAGATCATTAAACATAGGGAGTCAGGGTTTTTACACCTTGAAGTGAATGTCACAATTACAGACTTGTGTTTGACGTATGCAGGCATATACTCGAGCACTTCAAGCCCATTGTTAAGTTAGTAACATGATTAATTCAGGTCGTTTTATAATGATAATATATGTGTTACATATCCTTTTGTTTTCCCTATTCCTTGATTTGATCCGAGCTATTAACAATATACATCACAAACCAGTTTTGCTGGTTTGATATGTTATGGTGAAATATAATTTGTACATCTTAATATGTTTTACAAAACTACATGATGTCTTAATTACATTTTGTACATTTCACTTTTTTCTGTTTATCTGTTCGCTTTACGACTTTATGATCAAATAATTAATGCAATAATTTTATATACATGTATGTGTATGTGTTCTGCAGAATATGTGTATGAATACCGCTAGTGCGTATGTTTTCAGAAGAAATAAATGCATTCCAATTCGAGATTATATATACAATTTGTACCAAACACAAATTGGTTACATCTGTGATATTGAAATTTTATTTTGTCAATAAATACATTTACTGAGATTTGGAGTTTCTAATTGCTTTTTCTCGGAAGTTCACCAACATGCATGTCAGTACACAAGACAGCAGAATGAAAACGTACCATATCCATATTTACCGAAATCGGAGAGGTGAATGACCGACTTCAAAATGCTTTAATCAAAGAATACAGGTCAAGTCGCATGGAATCTAAGTTGTGCCTACACATATTTTATTTTTGAAAAGGTTCCTGTGTCAATATTTGATCTTATTTTTGGGTATTTTTATAGCATCACATTTACATTAAGTCTACGTCACATAGTTGGACATACCTCCTTTGTCTATTGTGTCCTGTATCGATGTTCCTGGTTTCACTATTTTTGTGAAAACCAAAGTTGATACCTTAATTTTCATGTTACACAGTATATGTGAACTTGACCACGGGACTGCTCTTAACAATCCTAGATTCTGTTCATATGCTTTCAGGAAATTCTGTCAATTATGCATCCCTGAAACAATTATTTCAGAAAAAACACGACGAGAGAGTGGCTCACATAGACGTGTGGCGTTTGACCCTATAACCTCGACTTGATGATCATCAAATTTTATCAGGTGTAGAGGTTTACTCCGGCGATGCTGTAAATTCTAAAATGAAAATGTTGACTGCTTCATGAGATATCTTGTACATAATAAGCCTTTTACTATGGACAGACGCATGGATACAAATATTACTATATCCCCTTTTATACTAAATTGGGTATCATTACCACTAGTTCCTACGAAGCAAAATCACAAGTCGGCACTCTGTTTCTTGTTTAAATCAATTATTCTTATTTTCAATAGGAATCAATGTCTTTTCCTAAAACTGTTGTACTTAAAAGATTCTTTTCCTAAAACTATTGTACTTAAAAGGTTGCAAATTGATCTTGTTCAACAGCATTGTAAAATCACCAACGTCTTCTTTCACAACAACAACTTAACTACTTAAATTATGTACTTAAAACTGGTCACAATCATATTACAATACTGGCTTAATCAATCTCACAATTCTTGCATACAAAACTTACACTTATAAATATCTGGCGTACTTTTTAAACATCCATATGGTTAAGAATTAAACTGCCCCACAATGCAACTTAAAACAAAATCATTTAATTCATTTAAATTGTCAAAATCAATAAAAAGCTGTTCCATATAAATTCTGCACTGTAATAAATAGTGATGTATTAGTCCAATAGACTTTACTTTCTTCATTGTTAATCTAAATTTTCCTCAATGGCAAGGTTCAACTTATATGGAAATTCAGGCAACAACAATCATTCCATGTAATCTTGGTCTAGTCTGTGTGTTCTTGATAATGCATCTTTGATCAAGATACGAATTGAAGTAAAGATAATACATGAAAACATCAAACCTTCATGTAGGAAAATTAAATGCCATAGACGGTAAACATGGATGTCTTCCAAGACACATTAGACACTATCATCAAGTGTTAAATTGAAGCGTAGCTAGAAATTATCCCTAAATTGCACACTTCATCCAACACAAAACAGTACAATCATTTATCACAACAGCAGGAGAGCAATGGTATACCCATGATCTGAGCTCTTTCCTCCTTCTAATCACATAATACTGTCAAGTACCCTATCATGTATAGCTACTGAAGTTGTTCCCCACAATAACAGTTGTGCATTTGTAACAAATAACATAGTCAACAGCCAAGTAAATCCAGTCAGCCTGTTCAAAGTTTTATCTCCATGGTTAAAAAGTACTAGGAAATCCATCCACCGTCAGCTGCCTTTGTATGTGTTAATAAAATGAAATCCTCGGCTCGATTTCTTTGTTTCAACATTCTCAATGTTAACATCAGTCACTCCTCCTCGGCAGTGGTTAAGTAATCTTTGTAGACAGTGGTTTGTTTCTTTCACTGTAATATAAAAGTGTAATTCTAGATTAATCATCGAAAAAATGTTATAACTACTGAAAAACTTCCGTTTTTAACGGTAGGAATAATAACTTCTTCATAAAATAGCTCTTTTAACAAGTATTGTTTGAATATTGTTCAAATGTTTACCAATGCCGAATGTTGGAATTCAAAAGGGAGTGAAATATAGAATGCAGTACTTTATACAAATATTTATCTAAAAGGTAGTTTAATTTATATTGTAGTTTGTTCATAATCTCTTTGAAAAAAAAGTGAAAAGGGCTTCAAATCCTAAAGCATTGCGAAAATAATCTATCAAAAATTATTTGGATGTAATATTTCCTTAGTGCAATGGCAATAATTCTGTCTAAAAAGGGATGAAAATTGATGGGGTGAATATCTTGAGGCATTGCATTATAAAGGCCAAAAATTAGATGTGGAATCGTTTGTATGAATTTTGCCAAATACAACACAATAACTTTTATAGTACTGAAAACTCAGCAGGAAGCAATCTTTAAAACAGAATTATATAGTTAATACTATGGATGCATGTTTACATTCTAGCTTAAAAAAAATCATATTCTGACAAAGTTGGATAACCTGTTGAAGAACAGGTTCTACCTTATATAGTCGTCTGATGTCTTGTCGGCTGTCCATTTCAGTTTATCTTTGGTAGGAAGTGCAGGATGATAGAATGTACATTGACCCTTCTTCATACAGGACATACCAAACCTGCATGGCTAAAACAAAGACAATAAGTTGAAATACTTATTCTTTTGTTTATTTGTGCTAGATAAAATTGAGTCGAATCATAGTTATTAAGCGTAACATTATCTATTAAAGCAGTGGTATACTTAATATATATATGTATGTATTTTCAATCTGAAACTAGCTCGATAAATTATGTTATTCAACCGTGCATATATAGCCAAACTAATTAATAGCAGTTAAGAATAATTTCACATTGCCAAAGAACAATGAACATTATACTACCTATGTTATTATACTCACTGTAGGATGAGGAAATGGACAAGACATGTTTTTACAGTTTGGATAGAATTTACAGGTGACTGATGAAGAAGTAGGTGACATGTATGATGGGCGGATGGAAGCAGGTCCAGGCGCAGGAATAGTTACCGGCACAACTACAACAGAACAGATATAAATCCTTCCATACCAGTTCCATACCATTTGGTATAATTCTCATGTACTGACAGAAGAAATAATAGTATTCGTAGAATCTCCTATAGGTAAATTTGCTATCTATAAGTATTCAAGCTTTTTCAGAGGTATTATTTCATCTAGCCTGAAAAACTGTAGTCTAAATTCCTAACAATTATCTCAGGAAAGCATATTTCGCATGTATGCCTCACAAAATGACTCAAATATCATAATCATTAAAACTGCCTTCAATCTTTTCTTTCTGGAATTGATCTAAGTATTTAATTTGTTTTACATTTTTAGCTACATATTACTTTCGTTCAAATTAATGATCTCCGTTTTTTTTCTAATATTTCTAACTTCTCTTTAATATCGATGCTAGATAATACTCACTCTTTTGTATAACAGTGGTGGCTATGGTGCCCCGTTTACTGGCATGTGTATAAGGACAGTCTTTCCGTGTACACTTTGCATCAAACTTACAGTTGGGATGGATAAACAAACACCTATCTCCAAATTTACACTGTGGAAACATTCTGAAAGTAAAACAAAAAGTTGAACCAAATCTTTCTTTCAAAGATATAAAAAAAAATCATCTCCAAATTTCGTGAGCAGAATTCTTCAGTGATTAACATAAGTTACTGCATTCCAATATAAGAATAGATCAATAGTGCTACACAAGATCGTTTTCAATATCAAATTTACGTTTTTATGTATCACTACCATAGTAATTATAAGTGAAAAATTAGGCCAAAATTAGAAAGCAATGTAAAAAGAACCATCAAGATCGACAAAAGAGGGAGAAAGACAGCTGACCATAGAATGACCTAGACATAATGGAAGACAGAGTTCAGGAACGAAATGGGATATATAATGGGTTTTCCAACTTCATTAACACCTGATGGTGAAATGCTGACAACAGGGAGCAAGAAATTTGAAGAAATCTGTAATGAGCCTTTGAACAAAACTGCAAAAGAACTTACTTGCAGGGGACAGTAGGATGGTGATAGGAACATGCATTTCCGTTTACACATGCTGGCCAGAATCTACACTTTTCCATCATCTTGGCTTTCTTCAAGGGACTATCCTCGTCATCTTCAGCTTCCATCTCTTCTTCATCTGTTTCAAGTAAGTTTGCAGTTTACTAGATAATCAAGTATGCAGTACCTTCAGAATAGTGAATTGTTGGCAGATCTGATTAAGTGTTGAATACGAGTGCTATATAGTTTACTCATTACAAAATAGTTATTTGTACATTTGTAGTACTTACCATCTGTGTCCCGGAGGTTGATGGAGATTGGTCCTATGGCTGGAGGGGATATATTCGGCTTCTTCATCTCAATGAGATTCACCTGCGGATGCTTGACTCGCTTTGGTTTGTAGGTGTTGGAGAAAGTAGGGGTCACCCGTTGTACTATGTCCATAGACTGCTGTATCATGTCTGCAGACTGTTGGGTAACGGACTGTTGTGCTATTATGTCCTGTAAAACCATCTCGTTCTCCTCATTAGACCTGCCCATAGCTACCTCGTACTTATCATGGTCCACACCATCCAGCGTCACTATGAACTTGGGATTACGAACTACTTCAGTTTCAGTCCTAGAAGAACAAGCAAAACATAATTTCAAATTATCCCGGAAAACGTATGGATGTCCAAATCTTGTACATCTCTATGTTCCGCGATATTCGAATAGCTTTGTAATGTTTACCTGAATTTCAAAGATATCGTGTATGCTTTATATGATATTATAAAGATTGTTTGAATAGTAAATGGTGATAGAATGTATTAACGTTTTTTTTTGAAATACGATATTGTATCTATATGTAAACGTATTGATCTCAAATAACCATTAATGTGTAACTTGCTGTGCGTCGAGATGCTGGTCACTCGTAACCGATTTTGCAAAAATTCAAAAAATAAAAACTTAAAAAACAGACACGCTGAAGTGTCAAAACATTAAAAGTAATTCGAAACCTTAATCAATAAAAATAGGGCAAAATAGGAACATTTATTTGGGGACCCTTACAAAATTACAAGAATAAAACCAGATGTTCTGGAAGTGTCTTCCATTTGTCCAACGACATACACCATGTAAAATAAAAGTAGGTCAAATCCAAGTAATGCAAAATCCCCATTACGAAAACCAGGCTAGTGACAACAAAATAAACTGATGTTAAAAACAAACCTTTGCTGTATGAATCTCCTTTTGTCCAGTTGGCTTTTATTGACAGGTTGTGCTCGATATTCCACATCCTCCATTACAAGGTCAAGGTCGTCATTCTCCTCCTCATGTACCTGTTGCATGTCTGTATCATCCATATATATAATGTTGCCATTTTCTGTACTGTCATCTACAGTCTCATCTGGATTGCTCTCGCTTTCCTCTTCCACTTCATCCACTGAAGCCACGCCATCTTTTGTCATATCCTCTGCGACGTCTACTTCAGAGTTAGTTGATGTTTCTTCCTTCTCCTCGCTGTCTTCTTCAGCCTCATCCTGTATAGGCACACACTGGACTCGGCGGCTGTCCATCACAGGAGAAACCCGAGCCACTTCTGAAACACAAATGGAATCACTTATTGCATTTAATTTGTTTAAAATCTCCGTTGGCACAAATTATAAAAAGTTCCAACAAAGTCCTGAAAAGTTATACATTTTGATAGTTATAACATTAATCATTTGAGGCTTAGTTATGTATAACTGCACTATTTTCTATTATATTACATGCTTTAGTATATTTACATGTAACATTCCTGTACATGACGGTACAATGCAGTATCACTTTGTGCTAGGTAACAAACTATACATGAAATAAATGCATAACAACCCGGACAAATCTTGTGCTCCTTAATTATTTTTTTTCACTATTTAATAAAGAATATTATTAAATGTTCCTTTTCCATAGCCTGACCATAATTACGAGCGAACTTAACCAAGCGGTGAGGGTTGATATCGCACCAGCTACCAGGCAAGTAGGCAATATGTGACAACTACCTGAGTTTTGTGCTCATTTTTCATAACTGTCTTCTGTCTATACGTATTCATGTATAATGACCCCATATCTGATATAATGACCTATCAATTCTTCTCAGCTAGCCCATCGTAACTAATATCAACATATTATAACCTCAGAGTATTTCTGTACTTGTTAACGTGTTCCTTTTCCACCATCTGATGATAGTTACGAGCAAACTTCGCCAGGCGGTTGGATAGGGTTTATATCGCACCAGCTAAGTAGGCAATATGTGACAACTGCCTGAGTTTTGTGCTCATTTTTCATAACTGTTTTCTGTCTATCCGTATTCATGTATAATCACCCCGTATCTGATAGAATGACCTATCAATTCTTCTCAGCTAGCCCATCGTACCTAATATCAACATATTATAACCTCAGAGTATTTCTGTACTTGTTAACGTGTTCCTTTTCCACCATCTGATGATAATTACAAACAAACTTCACCGGGCGGTGGTATAGGGTTGATATCGCACCTGAGTTTTGTGCTTCTTTATCATTCAAATAGAAATGGTATAAAAATAGATTGCAATATTTTTTGATGCGTTCCGTGTTTCTTGTCTATTACATATTGTAAACATAATTATAAGAATTTCTTCTCCATTGTAATAAAGATTGGAT
>NW_018407460.1:0-499 GCF_002113885.1 Mizuhopecten yessoensis
TTAGTGTTGTCTAGAGCAGCATCAATCTCGTCCAGTACAAAGAACAGAGCTGGCTGGTAACTAGGGACAACAAAATGGTAAAAGAGTTATTTGTTTTTTCTGGGCAGACAATACATTTTGCAGTTATATTATACTGATATGTGTGTATAAACTTTTTCTCACATGTTCATTTACCAATGACATCCGTAGAACAAGCAGGTGTGTGCACAATCTCCTGTCAAACACTGATAGAATCTAACAATGTATAAAACATTGGTGTTCTTACTTATAAACATTGCAGCTCAATTATTTAAGTCTCAAAGCCATAAATTGAGCACACTGTTCATTATGTTATTTGGCCACAAATTTACCACGTAAAATCAAGCACCAAGTTCTTCAAATTGTGAAAATCAAATAGATTGAAATGAATCCATCTGTNTATTTCATGGAAGAAATAATTTCAAATGATATAATGCTGCCCAGTTCCGTATGAAAAGTCTACAATATAATTGATGTTTAC
>NW_018407460.1:1454-2035 GCF_002113885.1 Mizuhopecten yessoensis
TAATATCAACTTAATACCTTTTTATCTTTTTTGTGCAAATGGTATGCATATTTTCAGCATGTGTAGTGGGATACTTATACCTGTGTATTAAAATGATTTAAAAATCATATTTTACCCAAATTGCAGCTACCGCTTCTAATGTTATTCTTGTTCAGTTCAGGAACTGGCCCCGAGATAAGTATGTTAACAGTCTGTTACTTACTTTTCCATGGCCTTCATGTTGGGTGCGTTAATCCTCTGTATAGTGGTGTGCATGTCGGCCACAGCCTTCTGGTATTGATTGTCACGCTTTCTCACCTCGTCTGCCACTTCCAGCTTAAAGAGATGGATGCATCATGCGAAAGTTATTTTAGGTAAAATATTTGTACATGAAGATTTATTAAAGATGTCTTGAAAGTCAATTACAAGTCATAGTTATTCCCAAGTGATTTTGGTCAAAACCTGAATGTCTGCACTAGGGAAGTTGAAACTTCTTTAAACCAAAAGACATGGCGGTGGTGATCTTCTATTCTAGTATGCTCTGGATTTTCTTCATTGCTTACCAGATTAATGGAATCAAAGCCAAATATTAAGACTTTTTT
>NW_018407461.1:0-499 GCF_002113885.1 Mizuhopecten yessoensis
ACTAGTAGTTAGCGCCTGATAAGGCAGCTCCTGCGAATTCCTAAATATTGTTTAGATTAATATATATGCAAATTGTATTGACTGTATAAAATTGTATATCTATGTACTGTAAAGCGCTTTAGAGTGGCTTATGTTAGCTTCAGTTTCAGTTCTTTATTACCTTGAACCTTACGGCTCATCAGTTCAAAATAAACATATATACAAGGATAAACAATACAATCACTCACACCCATATACACCCCCACAAATACACCCACACACACAAATACACACTCACATACCCATTGGTATAGTGTAGAGAAACATCCCTCTTTATATAGGTACATAGTCTTTTCTTTTCTTATTACTCAGTTTAATATATTTGGCTAAATTTGTTAACAGTTTTTTGTTCCCTGTTTCCATAAGTTGGATAAATGTATACATGCTAGGTCTTTCATAGTAATATTGCTTAATAAAACGCTTTCTTAAATCTAAAAAAACATTCACATTTTAATATAAA
>NW_018407461.1:1895-3165 GCF_002113885.1 Mizuhopecten yessoensis
TAGATAGTGCGCTATATCAAATGTTGTATATTTAGGAAGTACCTTAAGCCACTGCGCCACCTGGACACCCCTGTTTCAGTGTCTACGACCTGACTCGGAGTCGTGCATTCTAAAGCACGGTACCTTAATTATTAGTCAAACAAATATTTTCAAAAGAAAAAAAATATAATCTAAATTAATGTTATGTATATTCTATGTTGAGTAGAGACGTATATATGCTATACATCTCTCTGTGTTAGAAAATTACACATTTTCATCTAATGGAAAGGAAACACATAGGATTTGTTAAGAGTTAAGACTGGTTAGCATACATATACGTATTTTCCTTAAGCTCTCGCCGCCTTACAGTGTATCAGCACGTGCATCACGTGCAGTAATGACAGGGCAACATGTATTTTTGTACAAGTTTTACATTCAGAAATGACGAAAAACAGGCGATGTATTTGATATACATGTAATATGATTGACTTAAAAATGAAACATACTAGTTTTCTTCTACATTTCCTTGTTCACAGTACAATTGGAGTAGATTTGTATTGTGGACATTGTGCTCAGTGGGATATTTTTTCCGGTTTAATGAAAAGCTAAAGAAATACGCTAAACATCGTGAAAGCTACATTTGTATTACTGCTCGAGAAATGCGCTAAACAACGTGAAAGCTACATTTGTATTACTGCTCGAGAAATTGGAGATGTTCAAGTCTCTAGCCACATCGAATCCAAAAATTGTATGTTGGCCACATGTTTAAAAGAGCGATTAATAATGAATGATGATTGGATAAACAATATTAAACAAGAACTAGATAAACTTGGTTTATCTTACTTTTGGACTAGTGATGCTATAAATGGAAATATGTACAAAGTAGTAGAACAACGATTTAAATATTGTTACACCCAGGAAATGAGAGCAAGAATTATAAATACTGCCAGAGGTGACCTATACAAACATCTAATTGATCATTTTTGCATGCAATATTATTTACTGAAACCTCTTGATAATATATATAAAAAATCTATAGCCAGTATTAGATTGTCATCACACCAGTTAAAAATCGAAAATGGCCGCTATCACAACATTGATAAGAGACGCAGAATATGTGAATGTTGCCAAAGTTTTGAAATTGAAGATGAGTTCCATTTTATACTGCAATGTCCATTTTATATAGAAATTAGACAAAGGTATATTAAAAGGTATTATTATAAATCACCTAGCGTTTTCAAACTTGTGCAACTGTTAAGTATAAATAATGTTAAGGAACTAAATAATCTTG
>NW_018407461.1:3501-8550 GCF_002113885.1 Mizuhopecten yessoensis
TGTAACCATGTATACCTTGGCATTCTGTCGTTAAGTAAAGAAAAACATACTTTGGCTAAAAGCGAATGTTATCGTTAAACACCTTTCATATGTATTTCATGTATCATTTCGAATGCAAAGAAAAGCATGCCTAGACTGAAAAATAATTATTACTTATACTTCTGTGTGTGTGTGCGTGTGTGTGTATGTGGGGGTGTTTGTGTGTGTGTGTGTCTGTCTGTCTGTCTCTCTGTCTGTCTGTGCCTGTATGTCTGTCTGTCTGTATAATACAAGTATTATTGCTAATGGTGTAAAATGTATATTCATTAAACTTAGTAATAATTGGCATTTATGTAATCGCAAACAAGATAACATTGCCGAGGAGTTACCTCCCGTCTCTGTCAGTATGTTGTTTGTGTATCGTATACAGACATGTATATGTTACTTTCTGTGTTCTGTATGCATGTCATGAGAGATCACTCTCCACATATGTATGTAATATTATGTATTATATGTATGTATGCCTATGGGTCGTAAGGCCCCCGGAATAAACTTGAATTGAATTGAATTGAAATTGAATCAAAGGTGAGCCCGGTTGAACCTTTGTATATATATATACATGTATCTGTCGTGTACATGTACCTGTACACAGAACTTGTATGGTATGGCACAGACTGTAATCCATCTGTAGCTGTAAATAGGGATATTACAGTAATCTGTCCTACATTGATACAACCAGGTTTTTCTGTACTATATCTTCTACAGACATTTCAGCAAAATTAAACATTTTTACGCGGTCATCCTTTAATGTAACGCTTTTTATAAACATTACGGTAAGCTATAACATTTTCTCTGATACCACTGTTATTAAACCCTTTGTGATAACATATCATCATAACTTATTTGACATGGTTTCCCTCTCATGTTGTTGTTACTCGGGACATTACGGTAACTGTATTGTTACTTCAATATTTTGTCTAGCGCTGTTATTACCATAACTTCTATATGTACTATAACGCTGTTGTTATTAGGGGAATTACGGCATTATTACCATAACTTATATATGTAAAACGTGGTTTTCCTATAACGCTGTTGGTGTTCGAAGAATCATGGTATGATTACCATACCTTCTATATGTAAAACGTGGTTTTACTATAACGCTGTTGTTACTAGGGGAATTACGGCATTATTACCATAACTTATATATGTAAAACGTGGTTTTCCTATAACGCTGTTGGTGTTCGAGGAATCATGGTATGATTACCATACCTTCTATATGTAAAACGTGGTTTTACTATAACGCTGTTGTAACTAGGGGAATCACGGTATTGTTTTAAATTACCATACCTTCTTTATGAAAAACCTGGTTTTACTATAATGCTGTTGGTACTCGAGGAATAACGGTATTATTACCATAATTTCTATACATACTATAATGCTGTTGTTACTAGGGGAATCACGGTAATATTACTATAACTTCTATATGTAAAACTTGGTTTATCTATAACGCTGTTGTTATTAGGGGAATTACGGTAATATTACCATAACGTCTATATGTAAAACGTGGGTTTACTATAATGCTGTTGTTACTAGGGGAATCACGGTAATTTTACCATAACTTCTGTGAAACTACGGTCATCTAGGTCTTACTTATAGAAGTGCAACGTGGCTTTCGTCTAATGCCTCTGTTTCCTTTAGGCGTTTAAACTATTTCGTGATGTAGTTTTTTTCCCCTGCTGTCAATAATGAATATGTTCACCTGTACGGCTGGACGGGCAGCCATAGGAGGCAATACTAACCTAAAACACCTTTAACGAAACAATTCTTTACCAAATTGTTTGTGTCTTGGATACGTACAGGAAAGAGGAGCCCTGGTCAATACTAACCTACTCAACAGTGAAGTATTTTTATGAAGTGGTAAATCGCGAATCGTTTATGTGTTGTGTATGCAAAAGAATCTCTCTCTTGTTTGCAACAACAGAAGAATGCATGACTGCCCAAAGCGTACACGCTACAGGTCTCTCCGGTACATGGTGTACAGGTGTGTTCACGTGCTTAGAAACCATGACGAAACACAATTCTTAAAACGCTCGTTATACATAAACCGGATGAAAGCTTTTGATATCTTTATACAGAGTTAAACATAAAATCTACACCAAGTAATATACAAACGAGATTGTCTGTGTATTTGTTTCTATGGTAGCCTGTACACTAACGTTACAGTATGAACGTAATACACACAGGTGATTGTCGGTATATATGGTCCTATGGTAGGTAGCCTTGGCACTAACCTTACATGATGAACGTAATACACACAGGTGCTTGTTTGTTTATATGGTTCTATGGTAGCCTTGGCACTAACCTTACATGATGAACGTAATACACTCAGGTGATTGTCTGTGTATATAGTCTTATGGTAACCTTAGCACTAACGTTACAGGATGAACGTAATACGCACGCAGGTGATTGTCTGTTTATATGATTCTATGATAGCCTTGACACTAACGTTACATGATGAACGTAATACACACAGGTGATTGTCTGTGTATATAGTCTTATGGTAACCTTGGCACTAACGTTACAGGATGAACGTAATACACACGCAGGTGATTGTCTGTTTATATGATTCTATGATAGCCTTGACACTAACGTTACATGATGAACGTGATACCAAACATGTCACTTCACTGGTGTAACCCTCCTCACTATTGTAACCCTCCTCACTATTGTAACCCTCCTCACTATTGTAACACTCCTCACTGGTGTAACACTCCTCACTATTGTAACCCTCCTCACTGGTGTAACCCTCCTCACTATTGTAACACTCCTCACTGGTGTAACCCTCCTCACTAGTGTAACCCTCCTCACTGGTGTCACCCTCCTCACTGGTGTCACCCTCTTCACTGGTGTTGCCCTCCTCACTGGTTTAACCCTAATCACTGGTGTTACCCTCCTTACTAGTGTAACCCTAATCACTGGTGTTACCCTCCTCACTATTGTAACCCTCCTCACTGGTGTTACCCTCCTCACTGGTTTAACTCTCCTCACTGGTGTAACCCTCCTCACTGGTGTAACCCTCCTCACTGGTGTAACCCTCATTACTGGTGTAACCCTCTTCGCTGGTGTTACCCTCCTCACTGGTGTTGCCCTCCTCATTGGTGTAACCCTTCTCACTATTGTAACCCTTCTCACTATTGTAACCCTCCTCACTGGTGTAACCCTCCTCACTGGTTTAACTCTCCTCACTGGTTTTACCCTCCTCACTGGTGTTACCCTCCTCACTGGTGTTACCCTCTTCACTGGTGTTACCCTTTTCACTGGTTTAACTCTCCTCACTGGTGTAACCCTACTCACTGGTGTAACCCTCCTCACTGGTGTAACCCTCCTCACTGGTGTTACCCTCTTCACTGGTGTTACCCTCTTCACTGGTTTAACTCTCCTCACTGGTTTAACTCTCCTCACTGGTTTTACCCTCCTCACTGGTGTTACCCTCTTCACTGGTGTTACCCTCCTCACTGGTTTAACTCTCCTCACTGGTTTAACTCTCCTCACTGGTGTAACCCTCCTCACTTGTGTAACCCTCCTCACTGGTGTTACCCTCTTCACTGGTGTTACCCTCTTCACTGGTTTAACTCTCCTCACTGGTTTAACTCTCCTCACTGGTGTAACCCTCCTCACTGGTGTTACCCTCCTCACCGGTGTTGCCCTTCTCATTGGTATAACTTTCCTCACTGGTTTTACCCTCCTCACTGGTGTTACCCTCTTCACTGGTGTTACCCTCTTCACTGGTGTAACACTCCTCACTGGTGTATCCCTCCTCACTGGTGTAACACTCCTCACTGGTGTTGCCCTCCTCACTGGTGTTACCCTCCTCACTGGTGTAACCCTCCTCCTTATTGTAACCCTCCTCACTGGTGTAACCCTCCTCACTGGTGTTACCCTCCTCACTATTGTAACCCTCCTCCTTATTGTAACCCTCCTTACTGGTGTTACCCTCCTCACTGGTGTAACCCTCCTCACTATTTTAACCCTCCTTACTATTGTAACCCTCCTCACTATTGTAACCCTCCTTACTATTGTAACCCTCCTCACTGGTGTTACCCTCCTCACTGGTGTAACCCTCCTCACTGGTGTAACCCTCCTCACTGGTGTAACCCTCCTCACTGGTGTTACCCTCCTCACTGGTGTTACCCTCCTCATTGGTGTAACCCTCCTCACTGGTGTAACCCTCCTCACTATTTTAACCCTCCTTACTATTGTAACCCTCCTCACTGGTGTTACCCTCCTCACTGGTGTAACCCTCCTCACTGGTGTAACCCTCCTCACTGGTGTAACCCTCCTCACTGGTGTTACCCTCCTCACTGGTGTTACCCTCCTCATTGGTGTTACCCTCCTCACTGGTGTAACCCTCCTCACTGGTGTTACCCTCCTCACTGGTGTTACCCTCCTCACTGGTGTTACCCTCCTCACCGGTGTAACCCTCCTCACTGGTGTTACCCTCCTCACTGGTGTTACCCTCCTCANGTTACCCTCCTCACTGGTGTTACCCACCTCACTGGTGTTACCCTCCTCACTGGTGTAACCCTCCTCACTGGTGTTACCCTCCTCACTATTGTAACCCTCCTCACTGGTGTTACCCACCTCACTGGTGTTACCCTCCTCACTGGTGTAACCCTCCTCACTGGTGTTACCCTTCTTACTATTGTAACCCTCCTACTTATTGTAACCCTCCTCACTGGTGTTACCCATTCTCACTGGTGTTACCTTTTTCCTTTTTCATAAACACTTCTATTTGTTCGCCCAAAGTTAGGGAGGTTATATTTCTAATTATTAGGAATATTTTCCGTTCCGTTACATCTTTGTATGTATGCTTGAACCCCACCCCACCCCAACTTCCCCCTCTCCACTCCCCACTCCCCTCTACCCAACCCCCACTCCCCAACCTCGTTTCGTTAAACATTTGAAAGCTTCCCTACACATGTCTTTCTCCCGATTTTCTATACGGTTTAATATTATTAAGGATTGAATTCTACATTCTACAGAGAAACTGTTTGTTCAATGTAAATTGCT
>NW_018407461.1:8851-10440 GCF_002113885.1 Mizuhopecten yessoensis
CATCTTTGTCTGTATGGTTGAACCCCACCCCACCCCAACTTCCCCCTACCCACTCCCCACTCCCCACTCCCCTCTACCCAACCCCCACTCCCCATCTTCGTTTCGTTAAACATTTGAAAGCTTCCCTACATGTCTTTCTCCCGATTTACTATACGGTTTAATATTATTAAGAAATGAAATCAATATCTTCAGTGTAAATTGCTTGCGCTGTGTAAACACGAGACATGACATGTAAACACACACGGGCGAGTGTTTTATACAGGTGTTTGTAAGTCTTGTTCATTGAAAGGAGATGGGCTTGTCGTTTAAAAACGCTATATACTCTGACCTCGATTATTAAAATGGAGAGTGTCGATTATAACGCTACATCGCCACTATATAGGGATCGAACGGCGTGTTTTTTTAATTTTCATGCCGATATGAACGCAAATCGGTTACATCCATATTGCATGAAGCCCGCTAGAGCTATATGTAACCGATTTGCTACCACAGATACCACTGACCCTCCCTGCTAATATGCTTTCGTCCAGTTGGCATTGAGTTTGCGTATGAATGCCAACTGAAAGCAGTTCAATGCTTAAATGTAACCGGGACATCAGTCAGCCTATATTGTTGTAAGGAAGACCAGATCCACATAACCTATACAAACAGATGATAACAACTGTGATTTAAATAGCAATCATACGAATAATTTGTATTAAACAGCTGTTCAGCATGAGTACATTGTATGATCGTCAACTACAGGTCAGTTTGACTTGTCCTTTCTATTAAAAATAGCAAACTGACATAGATGACCAAAGTATTTATATTTTACTGAAACTATCGTCTCCACACCAATTCGTAAACGCTCTGCCATTCGCAGTAATAAGGCCATTATTATACCGAAGTGTGATGATCAACTATTCTGTGAAGACAGACAATTTGCTTGGATTTTTTTTGCAATGATGCATTTTGTATTAATCTTTTTAAGGAAATGTTCATTTTATTAATAATTTGTAAGTTTAGGACTTAAAAGACTCATTTTTCCACGAACTAACTGTCTCGCTTTCTTTTCTGAACAAAAAAACCCAAGAGAATACCGAAATGTCAACAAAACCATATTGCGATCTCCAAATCGATAAACCTTGAAAGCAAATATAAACAAGGGAAATTTGTCCATGGATACCCTTGAAAACGTCCTAGGAGAATAAGACCATGTGTTCCGGAAGTGTAAGCGTTCTGCTTCATCGATGACACCCGCCTTGTAAATCAAGGTCAGATCCAGATCAGATCCATCAACATTCAGCTTTGGCATTTAAGTTAAATTCTCTCAGACTATAAGTGTTAGATCAACCAAAATTGACATACGCATTGATGGTAAAAGCGGGGCACAGGCGATACATATCAATCCGAATGGCTTGTTTCTATTCTTTTATTTATTTATAGATATAACAATTCGTTTGAACAACATATTTGACCATCGTAAAATAAAGGGGAAAAGTGTTAAGAAGAACGAGTAATATAAGATATCTTTATACCTTACACTGCAAATCATGCAGATGACAAGTCGTATTGATCAAACACGTCTGTAATCTCGTATGCAATCCCGT
>NW_018407461.1:10795-11421 GCF_002113885.1 Mizuhopecten yessoensis
AACATTCCTGGGGATTGCATTAGGCACGAGACCCGTGGGTGCCACAACTGTAGGCGCGAGACCCGTGGGTGCCACACGGGTTGCAGGGGGAATGCTATAACAATCATAATAGATATTAGATTTAAAATAAAAAGACAAAAAACTCAACAATACAAAAAACATGAACAGGTATCGTGCTCTGGAAACGAGCAATCGTCGCTATCCAGGAGTTACATGTACGATCCGGTACGATCCGATTAGATCCGATCTACCTACTCTCCACCCTAGGCAGATTTTATACCGTGAAATCAGCATCATAGTCGGCCCCATCTGATTCGATGCAGCCAAGACCCCGACTGCATCCAATCAAATTACGCTTCACAAGCCGATTTTAATGTAAACATGGAGGCGTGTAGACATTGTCGCTACCTAGGAAGCACAGACGAAGACTTGACGTATCAAGATACATTGCACGTTCGGACGATGACATGTAAAAATAGGATTCCGGGTATTGTTTTACCTTGTTTTTCCCCAGTTCGGATATGTTACGGATGCGCTGATTGGTGAACAGAGATACTAATGAATTGGCGTGGCAAAAAATGAAATAAAAACAACACCACTTCGCTGCAAAATATCGGCTAAATCTG